>NW_017306059.1:2108236-2123408 GCF_001594115.1 Trachymyrmex septentrionalis | reverse complement strand
TTTCTATATTTTTGTTCTTAGAATGTCCTTGAGATATACAAGCAGCTGCCAAACGTTATCCTGCTGGAGGAAAATCCATATAAATTATTAACCCATTTAGATTGTTTATGGGCCATCGATGCTAAAACTCTATTATATGATCGTTTAATAAAACTACTTCAAGGATTTGACAATCAGGAGCGAACAATTGATGATGAATTTATCTATTTCTAATATTTTCTTGTTAAAAACAGTTATTTATATATGTTTTTTATTATATAATATTTATATATATATATATTTTTTTTTATTATGTTATTTCATCGAATTCATAATCTCAAATTGGCTATTTGCAGCAGCAAAGTTTAATTAAATAAAACGGAATTTGGATCCTCATTGTCGAGCTGCTTTACATGCCTCAGAACATCTTTCTTTGTAATTACACCAAGTAGTCGCCTGCATGAGAGAGAGAAAAAACCTCGATATTAATTTATAAATAAACTTAAAGATTATTTGAATACAAGAGATTTATATACGTACCCATTATGTGTCACTAGAGTTTGTCGTAATCCCAATTTTCGGAACATATCGACTACAGTTTCCATAGGAGTTTGATCTGTGATGGTGATAGGGGCCATATCCAATATTTTTTTTAATTTCAAAGGCGGAGGCGAATGACTTTGAATATTGTTTCCGTTAGTAAAAATAACTAACGATTGTCTGCTAATATCTTCGATCATTCTTTTGGCATTAGCAATGGCAAGGTTGAGGTCCCGTCGTAAAACAAAACCAACGAGATATTGAGATTCTTTAGAGACTATTACAGGAAAACCATTATGCTCCGTTTCTTTAAGCAAATTCTCTACATCTTCAACTGTCATCGAATCTTGAGTAAGAACATGAAGAGCTTCGTTTCGCCTAAAAATTAAGAATAGATACACATATGTGCATGTATGCAGAATCTTAAAATATATGCATGTATGTATATCTTTTGCTTACTTGGGTTGCATGACATCTGCTGCCAGAGTTGTATGCTGAAACTCATCCTTGCTATCCAGAAACGGATATCCGTTTAAACCAATATGAGCATCATAGATACCTTGTTTCCCGAGAGCATCGCCGACCCATTTACTCGCCATAGCTGCAGCCATTAAAGGTACAATATATCGTACGCCGCCTGTTAATTCAAACATAATGACGACTAAAGAAACCGTCATTCTAGTTACACCCCCAAGGACAGCAGCAGCTCCGACCATCGCGTACAGTCCAGGTGTTATACAGTCAACACCCATAGAACACTCCTCGCTGAACATCCATATGTGAGGATAATTATAAGCAAGTTGTTCCATTCCTATTCCCACAATACGACCCATTATCGCTCCCAGACAGAGAGAAGGAATAAACAAACCGCAGGGAACTTTCATGCCGAATGTGAATATTGTCATAATGAGTTTTAATATCAGTGCCAATACAAGTAGCCATATAGCTTTGTAGACTCCTGGGCCAGCTGCAGCAATCTCGATTGCAGATTTCACAGCAGTGAAGTTTCTATTGTAATCGCTGTTGAGCAGAAAATATTTCTTGAATAATTTAAATATATTCAATAATATACATGTTAGTTTTATAGATTTTATACCATACTGATAAAAATTAATTATAGGCAATTATTAAATTTGCATATTTTAGTAATTTATAGTTAAGTTATAAATGATATCTTCAGATAAAATAGTGAAATCTTAGCGTATTTACTAACCATAACATATCCGCGTTTGATACACCGCATTGGCTAAATAATAAGTAAATGAGTTGACTGGTGTTCATCCTTGTGTATGGATTGGGATAGCCAATTACTGCTGTTACTACTGTTACAATTAATACTTCAGTAACAGGATATTGTCCCAATTTGGAAGTTTTACGATATCGGCACCAAAATAAATTTGCTTTGATAAATAACGTTGCTATTACTCCCTATCGAAAATTTGTTTTTATAAATATATACTTTTAATAAATTTAATAACATGTAATATGAAATAAAAATTACGTACTCCAAATATACCAAGCATGACGAAAGGAATCAATTCGAAAAATATCCAAGGTTTATTATATTCTACGTAAAATAATACTGAATGCTCATTTCCAAATGGATTTATGGAACGTAGTACAAAAGCAGCTATCAAAGCACAGAAGAACGATCGCCATAAAGTTTTTAATGGAAAATAATAGCTGACCTAAAACAAATACATAATTTTTACAGCCTTTCAAAATATGGGTTACATATTTAGGATATTTTTTTCTTTTTGACATTTTTGAACTTTAAATTAGACTTTGATTAGAAACATAGATATTAAAAAATATTCTACATATTTTGCTAGAATATTCTTAGCTTTAACAAGTATTGAGACTTGCTTTTTGAAATATATTTAATTTTCAAATAATACCTCTTCCAAGCTAAATAGAACACCGCCAATCGGGGCTCCAAAAGCGACGGAAACTCCTGCCGCGGCCGCAGCAGATAAAATTTCTCTCTTTTTCGCTTCATTCCTACCATATTTTGGAAATAGATAAGAAAATATATTCCCTATACAACATGCAATGTGTACCATGGGACCTTCCTTTCCCAAACTTAAACCCGCTGATACGGAAAGAATCAGACCTACTGACTTAATAATCAGTGTCCATTTACCGAGATATCCACGGATAATAAAGCCACTCAAAATTGTTTTTATCTGAAAAAATATACGTATGTGAATAGAATGTAAAAGTAAAAAAAAATATTTATTAGATTTGCTTATTATGTATTATCGAATCATATATTTATAATATTTCTAAAAAAGAGCAAAACTTGAAATTTACTTCAGGTATTCCAGAGCCACAAGCATACGGAGCAAACATTCGCACTAGAGATGCAGAAAGTGCTGCAAACAGAAGCGCCCATGCTGCATAAAATAAATATGATATTGTATAAGGCCCTGCCCCTTCTTTTGCCTGATATAATACTTCGGGCCACGTCAACCACTGCGAAAAAGATATTATATTATTAATTATATTGAGAAAAAATTTAATACATAGCCTTCGGAAGTATAATAAATTTGTGAGCTATAATAAAGAAAGAGTCATATATGTACCTGTGTGCAGTTTCCACCATCAAACGTAGTCTCATTATAGCTCCAACAACATTGCTCTTTATTTAACCAAAAAGCTTGGGGACAGATACCGAATTTAAGATCTGTCATCCAGGAAGCGCCAATATCTATAACACCAGCCGCCACTCCCGTGAAAAGTCCGACTAGTAAAACGCATAGCCATCCCGACCATGCGTCATGAGCTCCTTTTATCAAACCCCAGATAGAATCGTGCTTCTTTTTCACGATATAACGATGCCGCATTCGATCTCGCGCAATATCCCGTTGCCAATCGATAGTATGAAAATCATCATACTGTCCAATACCAGGTATGTCATCAGAGTCAACTGAAACTAATAAATTTTAAAATTTCATAATAACAATAAATTATTTTGTAATGCTTTTGATACAATTTTTGAGAATTGCATTTTTAATCATTGCTGTATATGTATAAAAAAGTTTAATAATCACATAGCAAAAGAATATTGTATATATGTAAGACAAAAACTAGTAATTTTATTTTTTATACAATTAGTAATAATAAATATAATAATCAGAATACTCTGTATCGTTTTCTTCTACTTTCAATTTATTTATAAAATTCGATATATATTACGTATAAGATTTTAAAGCAAAACGAAAAAAAACATTTTAGCATATTATTTTAATTTTTATCTTTTTCAGTGTATATACTTAAACTTTAGTGTCTTAACTTATACTTATTTATACACATATATACACATTAATTACTGTTATAAGCATGACAAAATTTCACACATATGTAGAAATACATATAAATATTTACAACATACATATATTTTTTCATTTTTATTAATAAATTGTAAAATAATTTATAAAAAAGTAAAAAATATCTTTAAAGTATTGAATAAGTTTTTGAAAATATTTCTGTATAATTAAAAATATATTTTATTTTAATTATACATTATTAGAATTTAGAAAACACACATAAATATACATTAGTAGTCTATTAAAGTTATTTAAAATCATAATAAATGTAAGCATTTAAGAATATAAAGCTCCATTATAACAGTATAAATACTTTATTAGCTTGAAAAAAAATTTTATTTGAATATATAGGTTTAAAATCGATATATTAACTTGTCTTTTAAAACTATATCTATATACAGTTTTGTCTTTTTTTAAATTAATTAAGTTGACATTAGAATGGCAATTATTTGTGTTAACTTACACATTTTGCCACAAGTACAAATAAATTTGGCTCAATTGTTTAACCAGTATCACTCAGGATAAACTTCGAATCAGATGAGCAGACAAACAGATAAGTTGAACAGATCAATAGAGGTCTCAGAAATTTTCTTCAGCAGGAAGGAATAATTTAAAATGATATTTCAAGCTAGGATACAAATTAGGTATCAATAGATATGAGACTACTAAATTCCAAGGTTATACAAATGGATTTACGCTTAACTTGGTAAAATTTCTTCTATATTTCTTTATAATGCTCGCTAAAAATAAATAAAAGCTGTACGTAACATTATTTATGGAACTAGATAATGCATGCATGAAATCAAACAAAATAACTTAAATGACTTACGATGGGAAGATGCATCGTCGATGCGAACGCAATCTGATAACACGTTATTATCTGAATGAGATGTGTGATGATTGATGTCCAACATGTCGTCGTCGCTACTTAGATTTGTTTCGCGTCTTATAGTTCCAGTTCGTAGTCGTACATCCTCTGTAATATCACCATACTTTATATTCTGAAAATACAAGATTTACATGCTAATATTATCTACTTTTATAATTTAGCTTAGAGATCAGTCATTTTAGTACAAAATAAAGATACATTAAACCAAATTTATATTAATAAAGATAAAATACATAATTTTCTAATATTCCTGACAAATTTTAGAGTATGCAAGTATATGAAATGTTAATACACATAAGAAACATATGATAGTCTATGAGACCATTAAGGAAATAAAGATTATACATTTTACAAAAATATATTAATCTAAGTACAACAAAAATAATATGTAAGGCAAGAAGATGCAGATTGAAACAGCATACCTTTGCATCAACTGAATGATATGTTGTAACGGCATTTGCATTTGAATGAGGAATTGCCGAATTCAAAGATGATGTACCTTTCAATGGAAACCTCTCCATGGCATCATGATAATCTGATTTTACACAAGTAAAATATTACTTTGCCGTCTCAAAATGGAATGTAAAGATTCGTTATCAAGATTCTAGATGACAGAGAGAAAACGAAAGCCACAATGCCATACATGGTACTAAATATTCTATACAAGCACATCATTAATATGTGGCTTAATCGGCTTTGCCATAATCCTCTTTAATCCTTCAAATGGATGCTATGTAATATAATTTGAATAATATATTCATGGTACAAATTACAGATATTTTATTCATTATAGATTCTACCAGTGTACCATACGTTGTGAACAAATGTTATACAGCTAGAAATTTGACGTAAGAGAAATATCGTTTTTTTCTCAAATTATATCTTTGTCAAACATTATCTTTGTGATTTGCATCTTCTTGTTCAAAAAGAAAAGATTTGTTAAAAAACATCAATTACACACACCATGCCAAAATGATATTAGAAACTGAAATCATTCCTAGAAACAGCTTTCGAAATGAATATAAAAAAACGCATAAAACACAGGACAATGCACTTGGGACACCATATGATAACTTTTTCTCCCCTTATAAAGCGTGCACGTAACGAATTTTCCCTTGCGGATGAATTAAGCACGGAAAAATATGCTAACGTAGTTATCATGTTTAAAACTGCGTATTTTCGAGCTTACTTCGAAGCTTCTTTACATGACGTTTCATTCCTCAGGAGAGATGAGGTTACCTTCCCAAATTACTTCATGCGCATCGAATGTTCGAGAACTTACCATTTTTAAGGAAAAACGTCGTGTTTTATCTACAAACACCAATCATTATGCCATGTTTTAGATTAGATTGTATAAGATTAAGTTGACAGTTCAATGACAATAAGAACTCTGTCGAATCAGTCCACTATCACGTATAGACCTCCTTACACAGTTCTTGCGGAGCGGAATCAAAAGGTAACAAGACAGGATAGAAAGCGAGCTCATTTCAGTACTACAGCTGCTCACTAGGCGGCTAATAACGAATTCAATTGGACAATAGCAGAAACTGAACAGTCTAAGAACTATCCCGACATTCTACGTAGAATCGTCGAAATTGTCCGTACATTAGCGCCAGTACATATATTTTCGATTTAGCAACTACATAGCTACGTATTGGCAATAAAATCACGGTATCGTAAACAAATGTGGGGCGAGTCCGTACTAAATTGTAATGTTAAATTACATGCATTATAGGATTGTTTTTTAAAAAGTATAATATAAATTATAATTGTTTTATTGTTTTATAAGATCAAATTTTTTTTTCATAGTCTTCGATGGTCATCCTTTAGTCTAATTTTTATTTTTAGAAAGAATATAATTTCCATATTCAGAACGCGCTTTCAATGATAAATATATATTAACTATGTGTTACATATGCGCTAATATCGTAAAAGCGCATTCTGAATACGTGCAGGATTCTCCATCTTCACGAAACGCACGACTTCAAATTCCGAAAAAGACTGAAAATTTTTTGCGCGTAGCATTTATATATCTTTTCCGAAAGCTAACGCGCTCCAATGAGCGCTCGGATATAACGCTCGCAGCAAGACTTGCGCTCATTGGCTGACTTGAGAGTGGTGGGGTTCGAGGTTCCGCGACTCCTATAAATACCGTGTAACGCGTGCTCTCGCGTTTTTACGACTTTGCGACTCCAAGGAGTAGGATCGCGTCCTATAATATTACGTTGAAACATCTCGCACTCCTGGCTTCGAGTAAATCATACATCTTCCCTCCAGAAGTATCCTAGTTCCTGCAGAGAATAATAAAACGACGGAAAACGGGCTCGAAAGGATCGCGCGTTCAAATTATATTAACAAGGTAACATAAGTATTGTCAAATTGATATTTTCACACGCGATGCGAGGAATGTTTAAGAACCGATCGCGGGATCGCTTTTAGTTCTTGAACAGTTTTCAAATATCTTACGTGTTAAATAAGATATTTAATGTTATTAATATATATGTAATTATTAATATCGCTGTTTTCACGAGCATGAATTTTCTGTAATACTTTAAATATCGCGTAATGTAGATTTAATAGGACTAGTACACTGATTGTTGTCGGCCGAAAGTATTTTTCGCAATATATTCGTTCAGTAGAATCAAAAGCAATACGCCGCGTTAATTTTGATGCGTGAAGTTCACCGCGCGTGAAAAACGACGCCATCTTGATCAAATCGCGACGGACACGGGACGGATAAGACAAGTGACAGGTGACAAGTGACAGTCTCGTTTCGTCCGTCGATGTCGATACATATTCACCGCGATTAAGATGGTGAAGTGGCGTCGTTTTTTGCGCGCGGTTAACTTTGTTTCATCAAAATTAACGTGGCGTACTGCTTTTGATTCTACGGAACGAGTATTATAAAAAATACTTTCGGCGTGGCGTTTAATTGGTAAAAAACTTACATTATCATTGTACTTTTCTCATTGCAATATTCAACTGACGCGGAACATCAATTTGGCGCTTATATATTACTAATAATTATTAAAATGCGTATCTCAATATTTGTCCGACTGAAAGTGTATTGTGCGAATAATTGGCAAAGCAACTTATCACGAATGCTACGAATATATAGTTATGGTATATGCCTGTTCTATTACAATGTAATGCATGTATATACTATTTATAGTTCGAAATGCAGAAAACGTATAAACACAAAGTTAAGAGTGAGACGCGTAGCGTCGTCGTCGCTCCGCGTCACTTGTGAAGTTGTTCGCGGTCCGCGCGAAAACGAAACTTTCTCGCTATCTTAACGCATTCACGTTTCATTTGTAGGACACGACAGCTCGGGATAGATTAGCTCCGGATGAGATGGCGTCGGTACTGATTTAATAGGTAAGTGAAACTTACATTTATTTAGCGACTTTTTTATTCTTTCACTGAAATATTGTATAATAGATTTCGATAATCATGCGCTAATTCGATCGGATGCGCATTTCGCAGTACTTGTTCAATTGAAAATGTAACATCGCCGCAGCGACGCGTTACCGCTGTGTCGCATCGCTTTTGATATCAAATTAATCGCGTAGAAAACGAATCTCTTTATCATCTTACAATTAAATGCGTTTTATTTATGAAATATCGCGGATATCAAACGTGTCGTAATTTATGCTCTGATTTTGTCCACTATCGTAAATATGATTAAATACGCGTTAAGTGTGATTAATATCGAAACTATTAAATAAAATATGATAAAGACGTACAATTGTTATTGTAGTAAATTGTAATCACAGTTAATTGTAATTAGTAATTTATTTGTTTTTGCAAACAGATGTAGCACGAAGAAATAGCAATACACAAAAGAACAAATGAAATAAAAGCCGGGGCGATGACAGGGATGACGGCGAAAGAATCGTGAGGTAAGCATTTTATAATTAATTAATTTTATTATTTACTATTGATGAAAATAATTATTTATATATCTAGTACAGCATTTTAGATTTATGTAATTGCGTACTGCATAACATGTTATATTATACTATCAAATAAATAAGATATTTTATATTGTATTATTTTTTAAGATTTTTAAAAATATTTAGTAAAATATTTATAATTGTGAACAAATATATATAAATATTTCAAAATATTTAAGATATTTATAATTAATATAAAATTTATTTTTTAACTAAATTTTATATCAAAAAGATCGAATCATTTCAAATCACAACTAAGAAAGAGAGAGAGATTACTTATATACATAAACTTGATCAATAAAATTGTTCTTCAATATTTATATATTTATATATTTATTTTAGACATTATATTTATTTGAATTATATTTATATTACAGATTAGAGTGTTGTAAGACGATACTACAATTCCGCTATTCCGTATCATGTGTGAGTGCAACCAAAAAATAAGAGGATCCGTTAACTTGTAAGGAGGAAACATAGGAAAGGCATTGGTTGTCGGTGGAGGAACTTTGTGGTAAGCATTATTGTTTACTTACAATAAAATTAGCCCTTCCTTCTCTCTCATTTATTCGGATTATTTTATTTCAATTTAAAAATAATTAGAGAAAATAATTCAATATTAAAAAAGTTCATTTTCATGAAGATATTTTTTTAACAATGAACTATTTCAGTATTTGATTGAAAAGTGAATAACAAATTCTGTGCGCATAAGAAATATCTTATAAATCATTGATTATTTTAAGCGTTATTTTAATTTATAATTCATCCTTGTATGTTACAGAATCATCATAGCTATATGGCCGATAACTCTATTAGTACTCATCGATCGGTGAGTGATAAAATATTTTATTAATGAGGTAATGAATCTTGAAAATTGTATTAGATATAAGTTTATATATCACATTGTTACAATCGTATCACACGAGTGAATATCGAATATAACTTCATGGATTCATTGCCTTAAAATGAAAAAATTATAAAACATTGTGACAAATATTTAATCTTGGATTCCTTTTAATTATTTATGACTTTGATACGGAAAAAATTTGCATTTCAAAAATTTTGCTGAAATATCTAAAAATTTAGATAGATACAGATTTGAAAATAATTACGTTGTACTATCAAAATAATTTTATATAGAAAATTTAATCATAAAATATAGACTGTAAAAAAGCAAAGCTATACAAAATTTTGATATTTTAGCTCCTTTTATTTATTTAGCTTAATTTTTAGATATTTTATCAAAATCATTCTTTCTGTGTACTGCTATGCTTAAAATTGCACCCGTACAGGTACGAAAATAGATAAAAAAAAAAAAGGAAATAAAATTTATTAATGTTTATTCAATAAAAATAATTTTAATACAAAATAAAAATTCGAAATTAAATCTTATTGATATAGATAACTATTATTTATATTCAATATATTAAAATTAAAGAGATGTTTAAATATGAAAAGATACTAAAGTTAAATTCCTCCTTTTCTGTGGAAATATAAAAAACAAAAATCAAACTAGTAATATATAAAATTAGAGCATAATAAAAAATGTTAATAGTTTCATATATACATATATGGAAATATATATTATTAAAATAATTAGACTTTTGTTAAATTAAAATTATTGAAATAAACACAAAATAAGAAAGAAATAAAATAGAATTACAAAATCATAAAACAAAATATTGAAAATTTATAAAGTTTTTCTAAAGATTTGATAAACATTAGCAATATGTAAAATAAAAATAAAGAATTATATTTTGTTAGGAAAAAATTGATTAAATTATAGATAGGAATATTTTTCTTTCTCCTAATCCCCCTTCTTAATACTTCTCCAAGATTAAATATTTTATAAATTGGTGCAAAATAACAATATATATAATACATATACATAATATACATATATTTGTATATTGATATTTTCTAATTATTATGTGAAATATAAATACTTCCTTATAAAAATAAGAAATATTACAATTAAATTATTTTAATTAGTTTAAGTGTAATGTATTTGAGTTATTATATATTTGCATATAAACACGTTGTTACATATGAATATAAATAGATAATTTTAACTTTTATAGAGCGCCAATTTTAATACAATGCTTTGTAGTTTATTCATCAGATTGATTGGCAAATTGATTTTACAACAAACAAAATAAAATAATGTGATTTGAGATCCTAGAAATATTTACATAGCAGAAATTTTTTAAATTATTATAATGTTGATATTAAAATTTTCTTATAAAAAAACAGATATTTCATATTTATAATTAATGTATACTTTTAAAATATATAGATGCAAATAATTTTCAAGACATAAATAAATAATAATAATATAATAAAGAAATATGTACATGGAAAAACACAGCTATAAGCGTTGATATAACGCGATAAAACACACAATATATAAATATTTTATAATTATTACTGAAATTTAGTATCTTCTTAGATTTCACGTCATTATTTCTTATTTGATACGCGATTAAAAAAGATACCATTAGAGATTTTCGGGTATCGATAAACCGACGGAAATTAAATTGAACAAATTAGAAAAAAAATTATTAATACATATATCATAGATCTATTTTGTCATAGAAAAAAAAGAAAAAAATGTTCTTCAAACCTACTATAATTCTTACACTGCTTTGAGTACGCATAACTTTTAAAATTTGTTCACTTGCTCACATTACTGAGTACGGAAGATATTGTAGCTGTGAAATGCATTTTATTATGAAAAACCAATAAATATTCGCGGAAGAAGAGAAGAAATAGTAATATAAAAACGAAAAGAGGAAAAAGAATTGCAAAAGAATAATAACGAACATACATTTTATTAATAAACATTTTCCATATTGCATAATACTCGTTATCGAAGTGTTATGCAATATAGAATATGTAAAATAATGAATAGATTCTTTTCTTTTCGATTATCAAATCAGATATATCCGATGTAATGCCTGTTCAATTCAAGATAGATATAAATAGATTTTTTGCATCGATGAATATATTCATACAAAATATTTCTATTCGATATCGACAGCTTAGCACACATTCAATGTACCTTTGAAAGAATTCCCTTAATTTCTATTACAAACATTTCTTCTTTTATTTCCTTTTTGTGTAATACTCCTTTCATCACAGCTCTCGTAATCTGTTTTATGCGAAAGATTTCAATGATTTTTGATAAATTATTTCATACCTTTGTTACAGTTTTTTATAATCTAAACATAAAAAAACAGTAAACATATATATAACAACAATGCTATAACTTCACAGTTAATATAGGATTTAACGAAGTAATTTGGACAAGTTAATGGAAATTTTGAAATTGTGTAAAAGATTGATATCACAGATTGTATTTAATTATTCACACAAAACAGATACTATTGCATCAATAGTACATGATCCGCATATTGATCTGAATACACTATGCAATCTCAATCTTTTATACAATTTTAAAATTTCTGTTACTTTATCCAAATTATCACGCTGTAAACTAACCATAACGTAAATGTGTTACACTATTATAATCACAATATTAAGTATTATGACATCGATATTATAATATCATTAATTAATGTATACTAACATTATGACTAATCATAAGTATAACTTTTTGATGCGTTGCGGTAAAAAGGAGCAGCATAAATAATAAATTTTAAAACAAGCATTCAATTATTCAAGTATGTTGAAAGGATCATTGTTAAATACACTTTCACACTGTCCTTTTTGAATCTCTCTTTTGTAGCATTTCCACCATCCTCAACTCTTTCAATATCTTATTCCTTCCGTAAATTTTCTTAAATTTTTCGTGTGTCCTTTAAATTTTTGTTGCAGCTTTCTCATGGCACGTGCAATAAATGGTGCGTTTCTTCAGAAACATTTCCGGGTCTTACTCGAAATTTGTAGAAATTCGGGATACGGTCCGCGTAGTAAGATCGTTGCAATACGTGCCCAATTCTCGCCACGTTTACCGGTCTGTCGAGCTTGTCTCGTAAGACTAACGTCTAGGAAGCCGATAAGCCGAATTAACCACAATTTTTGCACGAGGGATGCGGGCAATAGCGCCCCAGAAAGTGGATTGCCTCGCGTCGCGTCTACCAGCCATGTGATTTATGCACTTGTTGTGACACATTATTGTGGATTCTCAGTATTGTGGTTATGAAAGCCTCGTCGACGTTAGACGCGCGTTAAACGTGATACGAGAAGCCGGTCGTTTTCGCAACGATCTCACTGTTGGTCTCGCATCCGTCGCGTCGAACGTAAGCTAATCGCTACTTTGCTTGTCGCTCAATCCGCACTTTTGTTTTGCATGTGCCACGAAAGAACTGCAGCAAAGACAAGTAATTTGCAACAAGTTGATAAGATTTTACCTGTATGAAATGCGATATTAGAGGTTTATTGCAGAATTAGGATCGTAGAATTTTTTAGATCGGTTATATGTGGTAACCAATTTTTTATAATAATTTTTTTCAAAGACAAAAAATTATTTTGATCGCCGTCATTAGTTAAAGTCATTGCTACTGGGTAACTGAATTTAACATCAAGATTTGGTTTAAATTTTATGTTTTCAATAAAAACTGTTGATTTTCAGCGATGCAATAATGAAACGACCCATCATGAAATTGTTATTACTACGTTTTTTTATTTATATTTTTTTAAGATTTAAAAAATATAATTTTTGTATTACTATTAAATTCTTTTTTCATGCTATTTAAATTTTTTTACAATTTGTTTTTGTATTGCTATTTCTCTTTGTCTATAGTTTCTTTTATGTTCTTTCTTTATAATCGGTTAATTGATTTTTCATCGCAGTTGAATTACTTACAGCTTATAAGTTTTATTATCACATACGTACACACACACATAGTAATTAATAGTAAATGAATTTGGACATATCTGTGACACAATTTTAAGTGTGATTGTGAATATTATTTATTTATGTACCTCCATGCCGTTATATTCTAATAGGTGTAAAATTTAAATAATTTTTTTTCTTTTTTCTTAAATATTAAAAAATTGTCTGGAAATTTTTTTGTTTAATTTGTTTTACAATATAATATAACGTTTTATTGGTAATATATTATATTATATGAAAGTAACGTTTATTTCTTTGGGATCTCATGTTATTTATTTTATGTATTTTATTTGATTTTGAATATGCATGAGTATGCATGAGTATGCTTTTATATTATTTTACTATAGATTTTTTATCACTTAAGATTTTATAAATTTTATTGATGTCAATTTTTTTATGTAACATATTGTACATATATTTATACAATGTATATATGTATGTTACACAAAAACATTGAAATTTATTATATATATATTGTATATATATATATATACACACGCAGAAAACAAAAAAATATATATACATATACATATAGAAGTTTTTTGATCAGAACGAGAGTATATATAAGTATAATGCGATAAGTAAATTTTTTCTAAACTTAAATATAATTCGAAATTAAAATAATGTGCCACGGAGAAGTTTTGTGCAACTTTTGTGTATTAATTTTTTTAAATTAATTTCTCTTTGTTTTACATTTTTTTTGATACCATCGACCTTCGTGTTTGATTTGAATCAAACGTAATACTGTCAACGATGATGAATCGATTTATTGATGATAAATCGGATAGAGAAGGATTTTTTCTTCTTTTTATGGATTTCTGATCAAAATGCAATCAAACTACAGCCAGGTTCAGTCACTTATTCAAGGTAAGGTATTCAATCTGACCTGAAGAAAGAAGAAGGAACATGATACAAGGAATAAGATAAGTGGTCAATATTGACTATGTGATGTATAAGGTAATGTGTAAAAGTAGTTTGCTTAATTTTCTTCTATTTTCTTGTGTACATTTTCCCTTATATGTACGAAGTTGGGAATATCTTATTTAAATTTTAATTGAACTCATATTGAAACTGTAATTCTTCTCACAAGTCTCGCTCGGGTAGGTTTTAAATATCCTGCTGGATTAACCAACAGAGAATAAGTCGCGTGTCGCGTCGCGGTTTAATTTAATTAAAGATTTTTTTTATTAAGTTAAAATATATGGTATAGGGAGGAAAGTGGATAGAGAAAAATGTAGACAAGTAGAAATGTAGATTGGATTACGGGTAGATAGGAATACTGATTGGTAGGAATACGGGTAGGTAGAAATATGGTTAGGGGACTTAGGATAGGTGGACATAATAATTTTATAAGGTTGATAAGATTTTAAATATATGTATAGACAAAATAATAATTTAAATATAATAGTAATAAACATGATGATATATTTATTATTATTATTTTTATCTTAAATATTAAATGATTTTATATTATTTTAAATATAATAATAATAGGAATAAAATATCTATTTATTGTTGTTATATATTTATAATAATATCAATTAAAAATTATGTTAAAAGAATTTTTAATTTTAAAGGAATTTTTAAAAAGACCCCGGGAAAAAATATTTTATATATAATT
>NW_017306059.1:2104572-2107763 GCF_001594115.1 Trachymyrmex septentrionalis | reverse complement strand
GTATTGTAATTACTATGTATTGTAATTGTAATTTATGGCATTGATGGATAATAATTGTAAATAATGTTGATTATTGTAATCGGTAATATGTGTTCAATAAGACGGAGATCGATGTATTTAATAAACATTTGTTTTGAGAAGTTTTTAAAAAAATTTTTCTATACGAAAAGATTGTTAATAAATTCGGTACATACTTTATTCAAAATTTTGTATTAATGGTTATAGTTTTTGTAGTATGTTTATTATAAGACATAATTACAGTTGTGAAGATTATGATTATGATACGTATATACAATATTTGTCTGCGAAATTTATTTTATATCTTATCTCGCTCTTATGATAAAACGTATTCAAAAAGTATATCAAATATTTATTAAACGAATTCTTAAATTTTGTTCTATATGAAATATGTTAAATTATTTAAAAATTATGAAAATATCGCATTATTTTCACGTTTATAAATGCGATCACTGTCCCGCTAGTGGAGCTTCGTTGTTGTCCCTTGCATCAAATGGACATTAGTAAATTTCGTGCCGACGAAAAATCGTAGTGATTTTTAACATTGAAAGACATTTTTCGTCATTTTCTGTGGAATCCATCCGAAACTTCTAGTTCGGTGCCCCGATGATTCTGAAGGTTTCCGTTATAGGGCTGAAATTAATCTTGGTTTTTTTTACCTCCGCGAGCTGTAATTTTGGCAAGTTGAGAACAGCAATAATGTAGTTTAATTAATATTTTTTAAATTCAATCGCGAAATCAATTAAATAATTTGTCCTTTTAAGAGAAGAGTTTATTGTTTTCTTTAAATATTCTTCCATTAATTAATATTAATACTGCTTTGACAATAAAAAGACTTAGCAGATATCGAACATGGATAGCAATTGTTATAGAAAAGAATGGATTACATTTAATAAATTAAAATCACAAGTTTGGTCGCTTCTTGCGATTTTTTTTGAGAAAAAAGTATGGTTATGAATGAATATATTTCTTTTATTTTAATTTTTAGCTTTTTAAAAAAATTTTTTCAGGCACTGGACATCCCTCTATTCCAGAATATTAATTAATTTTTACATATTTCAGAACATTAATTAATTTTTAAATATTTTAGGTTGCTTTATATAATAAAATACATACGCAATGTACATTTTGTGTATACATTATGCAAGGAATTTTTAGTTCTTATTTACTTGATAAATTTTTTCAAAAAGATTTATACTTATTCGAATAGATTATTATAATGATACAATGAACATAATTAAAAATGTGTGGATACTTAATAAATTCGAGACGATTCGATTGGGTACCCCGATATCAGTAAAACTTTGATAATTTTTAATTCTCTAAATGTTTCATTTAATATTTAGATAAGTCTATTTAATTATTTGAATTGAACATTTGCTGAAATGTTATAGAAAAAATAAAAACGATGTGAATCTTATTTCACTAAATATTTGATTATGAAATTAATTGACGTCTTATTGTTATCGGTTCGATTCGCCTCGAACAGTCGGTACCTGAGAATTTTTGTGCTCGCACATTTAATAAATAATAATAAAAATGTATGTATTTTATTATTTTGAAATGTAATCATTTGTAACCACTTTTCGATAGGAATCGTTCTATCCATGTTTTTTGGTAATAAAAAGATGTATAATATTTAATAATGGAAGAATATTTTCTCGCACGAATTTTGATCTGTTGTACTAAAGAACTGATGAATATTGGTTAAATTATTATCATCCAAATATTTGGAAATTGTATTATATCTACATTATGGAAAGGTTTGAAAAAAGGTGACAGTTGTTCGCTACCGAAACAGCTGCTATCGAGAGCAGTTCGGAAATTTGGGATTTGTTTCTTCCTGCGGTGGAGTCCTTGATAACGGATCGCTTAACTTCCTTTTGCGGTTTAATCTCGTGAAACTCGACAGAAATAGAGCACAGCTCGTTCTCCAGCATATATAGATCATTCTTCTGTGTTGGATACTACTCAACGAGCTACTCGACTTGATTTGATCGAATTGTTGTCGATTATTTTTTAAACACAGTAATAACGCGATTTTTGATAAAGTAAAACGGGAATTAGAATTTACACACGCGATTAAATATATTGCTTGATTTATATTATTAAAGATGCAATAATTACAAATATTTTTTGATATGTATTATCATGTAGAGAAATAATAATTATACGAGACTTACGTTGAAACGGCATAAAAATTGTGTATACTAGAATTAATGAGATTATTTTATTTGTCGCATATTTTTTTATTTTGTCATGTATTAAAGCTTTGCTTATTTTTTGCGTGATTTGCATTTTGTTTGAATCTTATGTAGTTTCGATAATATGTCAATAGTTGACATTCTTTTTAATTAAAAGGTATATATTATAAATTTATTAACAATCTTTTTGGTTTGGTTGCTTGTATAAATTAAATAAAGCAAAATAAACTTTACAATTGCTATTCAATATTCGATTATATAAGAAACATTACGTAATAGTCATTTGTCGATCATATTCACATATTTTACATTGAATCGTAACCAAATTGTGTTATTAGACGCATACTGAATGTTTCGTATGTAATTTCACGTCACAAAGAAATTTTATATGTATTCTTATTGCATATTATGCTATATTTTTAATTTTATAATCTTTTGTATTATGTTATATATAATATAAAAGAAATTGTATATAGAATATATAATATAAATAACAAAAATATGAAAAAATGTACTGTAAGATGGGATAATTTTAATCTAGTCGAGATATCATTTACTCAAATTTTGAAAAATGTCTAAGAAAGCGCGCATATCCAAAATCAGGATGTTTTTAAGATTTTTTTTATGTTTAAATTTTGATATATTTTGCGCGTTCTTTGAGCATTGTTAAAATTTGTCTCAGTTATCTCTAATTTTTAAAATTTTATTTTACAGTATGACGTATAAATCCTGAAACACAATAGATACAATAAGCCTTGAGAAATTTATTAATCATAATCGATTACGAGAAGAATATTTGACTATGATTGGACAATTTTTATAAGAGGCTTATTGTACTATTGTGTTTCAGGTCAAAGAAAAGAAGACCGCCGATCGGAATCGGCGGGGGTGGTGGAGGGCTTCTATAAGGTTGATCCGTTTTTATTGAATAAAATTTGAATTTAAATTAATTTAAAATATCACTTCATT
>NW_017306059.1:2097674-2104472 GCF_001594115.1 Trachymyrmex septentrionalis | reverse complement strand
TAAAATATAGTTCAAATAAAATATATAACTGATAAATAATGATATTCGATAAAAGCAGAATAGTCTTATAAAATTATTTGATTGAACTATTATGTATTGTAATTTGATATTTTATAGTCTGAACATATTTTATTAATTGTTATTATTATACATTGTATTTTGATATCAAATAAATTGTATGTAAAATAATGTAAATAATAAAAATGTGAAACAGTAGCTGCATTCAGCAGAGAAAGCAGTTTTGCAACTGTAAAATTCTTCAATACAATGGTTCTTGCTTTTGATTCTTTATGGATCTAAATGTGTAAATCAATTATATTGAAGAATTTTATAACAGTTGTAATGCTGCTTTCTCTGCTGAATGCCGCCAATATATCATGAAAAGAAGACCGCCGATCGGAATCGGCGGGGGTGGTGGAGGGCTTCTATAAGGTTGATCCGTTTTTATTGAATAAAATTTGAATTTAAATTAATTTAAAATATCACTTCATTTATAAAAAGGAAATTGTGAAATCTTAGGCTGCATAATAAGTATTGTATTATACTATGGTATTGATGGTAAATATGCGGAGTAACCTTATAAAGGCTTAACTATTTATATATTTGTAATTTTATTTCTTAAATTATAATTAATATTACATGCATTGTATTTTGATATAAAAGAAATTGTATAAATGAAAAATATTAAATTAAAAAATGAAAAAGATATGTGTCCAAAGTAGGAATGGAAATGCTACTTGCATTACTATTACTTTTTATAATAACGATTTTTTTTTGTAATAATGTTGCAATTTTTTAAAACGATAATAACTAGCATCAGGATTGAAAAAGCCATTTTTGAAAAGTAATTCGTTACATTTGTTTATTGAAAAAATAATTCGTTACATTTGTCGTTATATAATAGCGAGTAACGAGTAACATATTAGTGTAACGCACTACTTTTTACCTTTTTACTAATAAAATAATGAGTTACGTATCTTTTTCAATAAATAATTCATAATGAGTTATTAATAACAAATTACTTTTCAAAAATAATTTTCCCAATTTTAGTTTTAGTTACCGTTATAAAACATTGTAACGTTACCAAATCGTTACTATAAAAAAGTAATGATAACGATATTTACAACTAATGCATTATTTCCATTCCTATAGTCCAAAGAGGACCGCCGATTAGAATTGGCGGGGGTGGTGGAGGGCCTCTACAAGCAATTTTATTTTTGCCAGATTATCTGAAAGATGTACAAGTAATTTTATTGTAATATATCTTATTGCATAGTATTAAAAGTAAAAAAAAAAATTAAAAAAAATGCACAGTTTATATTGAGCGAATTCAATTTAGCAAAGCAGGTAGATATACTTGCCAAACAATTAAACATGATTGATTAATCCACAAGTAAAAACTAATTATGCTCATTCGGGGCCAGTTTCACTAACGTCAGTTAAACTTATCCGTCGATTAACTTTATCACCAAAATAGCCAACAGCAAGACTTATGCCCGTATTCATAGTCAGATTTTGTACTTATATAAGGGTTCCTTAAATTTATCTTTAGATGCTCAGTAGCCAATGAAATAATTCGTAGAGTATCTGAAGATAAATTTAAGGAAGCCTTATATATAAGGCCTGACTATGAATATGAGTGTTAGACCCAGTTTCACAACTCACAGATAAGTCTTAACCGAGGTTCAACTTGTTTCTCATCTCTTTCAAATTCTAGAAAATATATATTCATTTAGGCGTTGTAAAGAGAGAACGAAGATGCTAAGTGCAAAAAGTGCAAGCAACGCGACAGACCTATTATCAATACAGTGCATGAAGTGCATGTAAACTCGCACTTATGCATTACCGGTTGTGTGTCGAGTATTGATGTGTGACATATTGCCTTGTAATATTTACCTCATATTTCAGTTCTAAAATAGTAAATTATTAAATGTGAAAATGATTAAATTGACGCAGGATATTGATTTGGAGAATTATACGCTCATCTTACCATCGGTAGCGGTCGGAAACGTTGGACAACTGTCTGTTGACTTACTCATTTCGAATCTTAACCTTCCAAAAGTCGGTCAAATTTTTAGCGCGTCATTCATACCTATCGTTGGCGCAAACGCTTATCATGAGCATTCGAATGAGCTTATCACGGCGATTGATATTTACGCGGGGATCAAGGAACGTATTGTCGTTATACAGATCCGATCGCCGTATGTTGGCGAACTTTTAGAATTTTTCAACGAAATTACGCAATTTGTCACTGAGAGAAAAATAGCTAAAGTAATATTTTAATTCTGTACGCTTTTAATAATATTGCAATTATCTTTATTTTACGAAATTTTTTTTCACAGGTAATAATTCTTGCAAGCAGTCATGATTATGCGAAAAGAGAAGTCCAACCGCAGCATCTTAAGTTGAGATATGTTGCCTCTCCTAATATACAGTCTCAGACTGGTAAACTCTTTGATGACCTCAACTGGATTCCGCATAAATCAAAAGACGTGACTGGAGAAGAAAGATTGCAGATACCAGGGGGTGGATTTGCTAAAAGCATCTTTAACTTTCTGTCCAATGCTGACATTCCTTGTGCTATCTTGTTCAAATTCTGTTCTGAAGGGGATAATATAGAAGACGCAATAGCTCTGGTGTGCTATTTAAATCAATGGATATGTATATTAGGAACAAGCAGTAGTAATTTGAAGTATCCACCATCTTGGAAACACTTATTTGGGAAGCCACCATCACAGGATATGTATTGATTGTATCTGGATATATTTTGTACTATTTTGTTAATCTTAAAATAATAATATTTTTTCTATGGGTATACAAGTGTATTGATGTAATATTTGAATGTAATATATAATTTAGAACATTTTTCATATAATTTATATGAAAAATATTATAGTATTTATATATATAAAAAAAAATAACTAACGATATATGTTTAAAAAAACTTAATTCCTTATGGTTTAGATGTGAATGCAGTAAATTGTAGTAAAAGCTTATAGCTTTATTTCACTTGCGCTCGCAACACTCTTGCAATCATTTCCTTTTTGTTTACCAAATATTAAACAAGAAATTGATATGAGTTTTGTGAGCACCAAGTAAAACGCATCCTATGTACATAATGTAATGTATAATTTAACTTCTTTAATTTGAATATATAAAAATATACAAATAATTTTTATTTTGTTAAATTTTATTTCTAAGAAAAATAATACTTATTCAAATATTTTATTAATGTTTATTTTTTAATAACAAAAAATATTCTACGCTAGAAGTTTGTATTTTGCAGAAAATGCCGAATAGGATACAAGAATAGCTAAGAGAGCGGCTAAGAATTCAGAGTTAACCCAAGGACCGAGGAAAATTCCCGGATTATTTAGAACAACTACTGCTAAGGGATTTACACTATCAGGATCTTCTCCATTCCTTATTGCTTTACGAACAGCGACATATTTTTCCTCGTCATATAGTTTTATATAATAATCACCAGACCTTGCTTTCTTGATATCTTCTGTCCAGGATATCTATAGCACAGGCAAAATAGTTTCATGAGTATTAAATTATCATTGATGACTTTCATGTTAATCAGAATATCGTGTTATCATTGATGATTTTTATTTAAGTACTAGAAGAAGTTAGATAATTTCAAATTCAATATTCAATTAACAATTTGAAGTCGAAATAAGTAAATTATTAAATATCTCTAAATGTTATTATTTTTATTCGATTTGTCGCACATTTAATTTATAATTTTTGTATAATTCAAATGTATATTTGATTCACTTATGTTAAGATAAGCAATGTTAAAAAGTATGTGTATATATTACCTGATATTTATTATCGGCGCTCAGTCTGACTGCTGGCAATGTCTTGCCCTCGACTTCGGCATACAAACTGATTCCTTTTACACCGTTGTTGCACTTCAACACGAACTGCATGGTAAAAGCGACATTCGTGAGGACTGTAGCATCTTCCGTCACATATGATGATGCGACAATCTCAGGTTTTTGACAAGTTTCAGCGAAAGCCACAGAAATGAAACTCGTTAACGCGCACAAGAAAAAAACTTTGTTCATCTTGGAAGTTTTGATGTTCTTTCCAACAATTTTAACAACTGTTTATGATGAATATTGGTTGGAATGTGCGCCTTCCAACAGTTCCAACGTGCGCCAAGTATGCCAATAATATAATTCCAACCGGCCACCTACCGACCTAACATGCCACGTCGATACACGCAACGCTTACATGTCGACACGCCGTCTGGTGAACAAACGTGAAAAGTGTTCATCTGGGAATCGATTTATTTTTTTAAAACGAAGGAGAAATTATAAATGTGAGCAAATTTTTTAGGCCAATAAAATTATAAATATTCTGAATTAAGTATTTTAAATATTCTGAATTTGCTCACATTCTGATTTTCACCTCAATTTAAGATAATAGAGATAATATCGAGTATTGCCCAATTTTTTTTCTATTTATACTTTTTTAAAGTACTATTTTCTCGACTATTTTATAATTTACATTGCTAATGAATAATAGTTGAATATAATGAATTCATGCTTTTGAATCTAATCATTCAATTACATTTAATTGCAGGGATGAAAAGTTATTTTTTACATATTATGTATTACCTTACATGTGTTAAATATTATAAAAATTAATTATAAAAAGTAATACGAAGTTTGAACAAATAAAACATAATAATATAACGACAAATAAAGTACCCGAATTTTTGTACTTAATTTCTAAAAAATAAATACGTATAAGGTAACCTAAAAAATAAGATATGTGAGCAACTTATAAACTAATTTTTCCAATTCTGTTTAATTGTATTCTAAAATTCTAAATATTTATCAATTGTTCGGCTACAATTGTGATCACGTAGTTTCACGACTGTGTCTAGGGTTGCGTTCCAAAATTCAACTCTGTCAACTCGAATATCATTTTATCCTTGTTGGTCACTGAATGTTGAATAAAGAAAAATATTCGGAGTTAATAGAGTCAAGTTTTGGAACGCACCTCAGTGAACCACGTGAGATGATGTAATTCGCCATAACCTCAAATTAGAAAATGTACATTGATACACATGCATTATTTGCATGAAAATATTTGACTGATAGTATAATAAATTTTAATGTGATTAATATTTATTTATTCAGATTTATTTCTATCGTATCAATTTTCCTATTTGCGACTATGAAAGTTAAGAATGAGAATGAAGGGAAAAAGGATGAAAGTGGTATTAGCCAAGGAGCAGCCTTGGATAATGAAGATTTATGGGGATCTGATATGTATCCAGAAAGGAGAGGAAGAAAATTTCAGCACAGTTGGTTTAAGTATTTACTTGGCGCTGAGGGACGTGAATCATTAGACAAAAATCGATGCGAAAACAATGTTTATAAATGTATAAAAGAAAGTAAGATATCTCTTATTTATATAAGAAAAAATAAAAATTAAAGTGTTCTTCGCAAACTTACTTTTGATGCCTTATTAATAGAATTTATGTATTAATTTAATTTGCTTGTATTGTATATAAATATAACATTTATTATTTTATTTTTTGTTTTTGATATAATTAAATTTAATCTCATTTTTTTCATTATTTATATATCATTTCTAGGTCCTATAATAAAACTTATGATGGGAGCATTGAGGAGTTCTGGATGGTTTGTAATTTATTTTTTATGATATATATATTATGTATAAATCTATATTTTTATTTCATTATTGTTTATTAGACTATTATTAGACATTATTTATTAGATTATTATTATTATTATTGATATTTCAGTGAAGTAGATATTCGACGACATATTTCTTGTGAAGTGTGTAATCCAATTGTAACTGGTGGATATGATTCAGAATTTAATCAGGTAAATACTTTTCCAAATTGCTTGGCTAAATTTCTTTGGGTTGCTAAATGTTTTACTAATGAAATATTTTGTATTATATTTCTATAAGAAATAGATTCTTTTAATTTGCTGTACATTAACCATAATTATGCATGCTATATACAAAATTATTTTCTTTACAGATAGTTATCTGTCAAAATTCAGCATATAATGAAAACATGGTTCGAGCAGTTCTTCTACATGAAATGATTCATATGTTTGATTACTGCCGTAATAAGTTAGATGTGAAAAATATTGATCATCTAGCCTGTACAGAAATTAGAGCAGCAAATCTTGGACACTGTAGTTTTATGAGTTCACTGTTACAAGGCGATTCGTCTTTTATTAATATAAAAGCAACACATCAGGTAGATATTATCAGATTTTAAGAGATTGATTTGAGTGATTATATATCTTTCCTTTTTCTTTCTTTTAGAATATATTTATTCTTATATGAGCGTTATTTCTAATTTCAAATTTTATGTTTTTATACAGAATTGTGTAAAGCATAAAGCATTACTGTCAGTAATGGCTGTGCACAAAGTATCAAAAGAAGTTGCAGAAGCAGCTATAGAGAGAGTTTTTACAAAGTGTTATAATGATTTAGAACCAATTGGCAGAAGAATTCGTAGAAATTCATTTGATATGCCGAGAGCATATGCGGAAGGACATTTATATGGATATGACGTGTAAATATTTAAAAAATTGTATGAAACAATTATACATAATAGTATAAATGCAATAATAGATACATATTTTGTTTGATTATATTTACTAGTATTTATTAAAATTAACATCATATGATAAATTCTATTTTTTATCCACATTTAGTCATTGTTTTTTTCATAGCAAAAGCATAGAAAAGTTATTTTAATAATTTTGTGTATGTACTTATATATATATATATATA
>NW_017306059.1:2085657-2097355 GCF_001594115.1 Trachymyrmex septentrionalis | reverse complement strand
TCGTTACATAGCTCAATTTTGAATTAATTTTATATTATAATATTTATAATATTATATTCTTAGCGATAATTACCTATACTAATTATTTAGAGTTTTAAATTATTTATGCGATAATTTCTCAAATGCTGAAGAGAAAACAATAGATTTTGGTGCATAAAGCAAGACAGATAATATAAATAATAGAATACTATATGTCTATTTTATATCTATTTTTTCATTCTGTGTGATTTTTATCAAAGCAGTGCTAAAAAATATAATTTGCATAATAAAATATATAGGAGATTTATTTATAATATAAATTAATGTGATCTAACAATTTACGCAATTACAACAATTATATGATTTACTGTTGAAATTGATTTGTGAACATAAGATGAAGTAGATAATACTATTATTGTAGTATAATGATTATATGTATATCACAGATGAAATAAGTTTCTTAATTATTTATTATTTTTTGTTATAATATTTAAAATTATTTATTAAGTCTAAAAGAAAAAGAAAATTAGATCACATTAATATATATATAATTTGTCTCAAAATTGATTGAATGGATATACACTACTTTCTACGAAATTTTGTATTAAAAATAGATTTTTGTTTATTATAACAATAGCAATAAATTCTTTTAGTAATTTTCTTCAGCTATGAGCTATGAAAAATAAAAGCTTCTCACGACTAACAATTGCATATAAACATTATTATTCATATTTTTCAAATGGAAGTAGAATTTAGTAAAATTTTGAATTTTAAATATTGAATCGATATATAGATATCGATATCAAAACATTAAAGTTCAAAAGTTACAAAAATTATCTGTTCGCCTTTTTAACAAGGAAGAGTTAAATTGCAATTTTATGAATAACATTATGTGAGAATTTTAAAACGCTGTATACGTTATTATCGGTATCATATTATATAGCGAACATTTGTCTTCTATATATTATATAGCGAACATAAGTTATCATATTTTCATGATACATTCTTACTAATCTTCAATATCTTTAAAAATATTGTTACATGCAGTATATGCGACGTTGTGTTCTGTAGTCTTTTTGATTTAACAGAAATTGAACAGCCCTAGAACCCGACGTTGAAGCTAATAGCCTCGATTGAAATTTCCACCATCGAAGCGAGGATTTCCATCATAAGAAACCTGTGCGCTAAAACCGTGTTGCCAATCCGCAGTGTATCGCACAAGTTGCGTTCTACCGTCTGGAAGTTGTACCTTGTATTCACCACGGACGATTTCGCCGTCGCTAATGGCATTGTGTGAATAATCGTTGCCGAAAGCGTCCTCTTTCACAGCATAGTTGAAGTCAAAGGGCATGCCAGGTTCGTGATGATGATGATCATGCTGCAATGCATTCAATAATTAAAAAATTAAATACGTATGCAATATTAATTTATATCTCTAATTTTATACATACAAATCTCAGTTATATTATTTCATTCGGATAAAAATAAAAAGTATAAAATGATTATTAATTTTAATTAAGTCATACTTATTTTTCAAAATTGAAAGATTAGTTAAATATCTTATGGTATGTCTTACATTTTTCTGCAACGATACAAAAAAAGATATAAATATGTTTGAACAATTGAAACAGTATGAATTTTAAGATTGAATTAGTTAAATAATTTAATCCTAAAATTCAAATAATATTTGTAACAATATGTATAATTCAATATAACATAATTCAGTCCTAATTATTTAACCTTCTAACCGTGTTCGGGTTTTTTTCGATCCGAGCGTTTTTAAAAAGTTTTCATGGTAACGATAATATTGCCAACAAAAATATCAATTTTTGCGATATATTACATTAAACCTTCTAAACACGGTTAGAAGATTAAATAATTCAAGCCTAAGAACACTTCGAACTGTTTGATTCATTAGATCTAACTGCAAATTTGAAATAGAGTAAACACAGAAATAGAGCTGTTTATTCCTTTTTTTTAATAAGTACTATATTATTTTTACTTGAATTTTCTTTAATTTCGAACCATTAAAAATTTTCTATTTAATACACTAAAAAATTTATTAAATATTAATATATATTTGTTTAAATAGTACGAAATAAATATTAATTTAGAACTATTCAAACAAATATTTATTAAAATTTGATTTTTGTTTAGTGTATGAAAATTATATTTGAATCTTCGATTAAGTCGATCAAATAAATTGACGGTTTTATTTAAATTATTTATCCAAAATGAAATTTGAACTTTTTAACTGTTCACTTCAAACTGTTTTAATAGGATACTTCGCAGTTTTGAGGTGTTCTATCAATTTTTAGAGATTTATGTCTATTCTATTATATTATATTAGATAAAAGAAAAATTAATTTTTCAGCTACAGTTTCTAAATTGCAGATTTTTTGTAAGCAAAAAAGTATGTATTTGTTTTGTATTTCTTTAAAATCACTTAAATATTAGATACAGACTTTTTGTTTAGTACAATGTGTACTTACATCAGGGCCGATAAGTGTTCTATCACCACCGCTTTGTTGGCCGTTATAGTCTGGGAAAGGAGGTGTGGGTCTTACTCTGGTATAGCCTGTACTTGGCGACGGCGGAAAAGTTCCTGGAGTTCTGGTAGGTTGTGGGTAGGTGGGCGTCGGTCTGGTCCCGGGAAAGGTTGGCCTGGGTCCGGGGAAGGACGGCGTTGGCCTAGGTGCGGGGAAGGACGGCGTCGGCCTAGGTGCGGGGAAGGACGGCGTCGGTCTGGGTCCAGGGAAGCTCGGCGTGGGCTTCGGAAATGACACCGGCGGCTTGCTGTACGTGTAACCTTTCGGCGTTGGCTCTGGCGGCAAGTAAGTGTTGCGCCGTGTGCCCGGTGGCAGATCACCAATAACGTTGGCTACCGTCACGCAGAGCACGATTAACTGTGCAGGAGAAATCGGGTCGTTAGTTCGCTTAGTGAGATATCCTCTCGGAATATATTTTACGGAAGAAGTCATGGAGTAGAATTAAATAAAATAAAGATTAATCCCTCGCTTAAAAAAAAAAAATCGAAGCAAGGATTATATTTGGATAGCTAAATCTGTTGAGATTTTGGAAAGATCTGCGAAATGGAGACACGGTAGCGTCTTAGCTTTTGTCGACAGAATACAACAGAAATATAACTACTATATGATAAAATATAATGGCAGATTCTGTAGAAATAAGAGAGTAGAACAGAATCTCTACATTTTGTAACCGTTTTGTATATTTAAATTAACACAGTTTACAAAATGATCGATTTTATTCAATTCCTCTGTCGACAATCTGCTATTAGATTATATCAGCAGACTGTCGACAAAATACGAGTTTATGCGGACATGGGTGATCTCTTGCAACATCCGAACAAATCTGTTGCTAATCTGTAATCGTCGTTATGCAGGCAGTTTGCTCACTAAAATACGCAGGCCAACATTTGGCTGAAGAGAATCTGAATAGAGATTGAAATTAACCGCGCTATTTACTCCGAGTACAGTTAATATCATGCTTTGAATGTGAGACCTCTGCGCTGCCAGCTCGTAATATTGACTTACATATATTCTTGTTTAAATTATATAACACAATTTAACAAAAAATAATTTTTTTCGAACATCAGGTCGAGACTAGCCATTTCTTATAGTTTTTTTCGGATGCTAAATACAAATCCTGTTTACAAATTGCTCTATTACATCATAATTTTACAGAATTTGCACTTGTAATTGCAAAAAAGGATTATTTTCTCTGTGCTTTGTTATATTATAATTACATATGTATATACGTGATATTACATGCTAGACAAGCTTTATTGCAATTAAAGTTAAGTATGTTGTTCGGTCTTTTAGCTCTCAAGAAATTTGTTGTGTCGGCTGTAAATAAGATATTCATAGTTAAATGTTAAAGAAAGAAAGTTATGAATTTTAGATTATCAATAATTTACTAAATAGCTTTCAATTATGTTCATTTAAACTTAAAGATTTTTTAGATCGCTGAATATGAATTTGATGTAAAAATTTGATGAATTCAAAATAATAAAAAAAAAAATCTCTATATAAATTATATCTCTATATAAATTTTCGGATATTTTTTAAGTTTTGTTATCTGCCATATTGATTATACTATTTTGAATTTGTCAATTTTGACATGATTGATTTGTAATCATTTAAAAAATCTTTAAGTTTGAATAAATATAGGCGTGACTTTAGTATTTTCGCTGCACGAGGATTTATACCGCAGAAGTCAGAGAAACTAAAAGGAGTGGAGATAATGTGCATGCAACCATTCTATTATATGCTTTTATGTTAAATTAGTATTGTGTTATGATTTCAGTTTCCTACTTAATATTAATAAAATTACTGTCAGTTGAATCGATTTGTCAACGTAGTGAATAGCGCAATCATATATCATAATTCACATAAAATGATTATTAGAGATTATAGAGATTGCGAAAGGTTTAATGGTTATTTGGTGGCGCATAACACTTGTTATATATGTATATAAAAGATTATAATCATTATCTATTACTTTATATACATATTTATTATTTTTATTTCTTAATAAAACTTTGTAAACACATTTTAAGTTATTATGCCATTTTATGTCTTATTTATAAGCACTTGTAAATTTTCGTGAGCCATACATCTCATCTATGAGTAATATCCTCCCACTCTATGGGATATATAGCAAAAATGCAAGAGTTTCAAAAAGTTCTTTTTTTAATGAAAAATAAGTATTAGGATTTCTAATATTTTTTTAAAAGTAGCAGACAGTACAAAGTTTTTACTGGTACAGTAAAAGTTAAAAGTTACTGGCAAAGTTTATTTACCTTAAACATAGTAAATAATACTTATAAATTAAGTTTTTGTTAGGTGCGACATGTATATTGGAGTTACCCTAATTGAAAGTTCTTTGGTAAGTTAATAATCTAATTCATAGCTGTTTCGCAATATTTAATCATGAATATCTTGTCACCTGTAGCCGACGCAACACATTTCTTTTGAAGGCTTAAAGTCCTAACGATGTATTTAATTTTGATTGCAATAAAAAATTTTTCCAACAGATCACATATTGTATTTATAATATGACAACATATACGAAAATAACTCTTTCTAATAACTGCAAATTTCTCAAAATTGTGACGTAATAGAGCAATTTGAAAAGATTCGATTCAGCAATCGAAAAATTTTAGGAAAGACTAGTCTCGTTCTAATGTTTTTTTTTTTGTTGAATTGTGTAAAAGAATACTATATATATATTTATTAAAAAGTATAAATTCTTGATTTCAAATCGAAACAAGTGTCATATCTGTTTCTGCCAATATAGATTAACTTTATATGTAATCTCGGTTTAACATATTTTTTATCTTTTTTTAATTCTTCGAACTAAAAAAAATAAACATTAAGTTAAACCAAGATTAAAATTAATTCTACATTGATAAAAACGAGCATCAATAGACTAAAGAATTATCAGGAAAACGATCTAAACGTACAATTAAGAAAAAAGTTGCATCTCGTAAAGTTTGTGTAATATGCGTATTGCTATTATATCAATGAGAAATTCTTCGTAATGAGAAAAGAATGTTGGCAATTTTAAACTGAATATTATTGAATATTATCATCGTTTGTGAAATCTTAGATGTTAAACCAATGGATATATTCTTGTTATGGTCGTTGAAGAGATAGAAATCTTATGCTGCTGTCTGTACTTACATTATGATCTGTAGTTTTTATTAAGTTTGAAGGACTTTGGTATAATTTACCGTACTATGCATGAGAGAAAGTATGAATTCTTTGCATTTATATTTAAGCATTTCACAAAATAGAGTTCACAAAACAATCGGAATTTCTTGTGAGATTAAATTTTTTGATTAAAAAAAAAAGATAATTCTATGAAAGAATAAGACATAAAAGATTTTTAATTTTGACGGAAATTGAGTTACACTGAAGCGAATTTGTTTTTTACAAACGATAATTATAATAATCGTTTGTCCTAATTTTATATTATAATTTTAATTGAGAAATTAAATTTCTTAATTTTTATAATTATTACGTCAGAAGAAGATTCGAAATTACTAGAAAGAAATAAATAGAAATAAATTAAAAAATTTGTAGATCACACAGTTTTAATTTAAAATTTCGGAATTTATAATCTTGTATAATAAATTCTTTTTTTTCATAGGTTTTTTTTCAAATTTATTTATTGTTTTGTCGTTATGTATTAAATTATTACATTGATAAAAAATATTACCAAATCTTATAAAAAACTCATTTATCTTTACATAACGTCTTGTATTTTTCAGTGTAATGAAACTGAAATAAATGTAATATTACATCTTGATGCGTAATAAAGCATTACAAATGTGGCTATTAGTTATCTCATGAAGTTGAAGACGTTGCAAGTTTATGGCAATGCATTATTTCGCATTTGCGATACGAATGCGCAACCAAGTGTTTTTATAACCGGAACATATGTCAGCAGTCGACATTTTGAGAAATCGTTTAGGTCTATATAATGAGAACATAATAAGCTGTGAGGATGTCGTAAACTGATGTAGATAACTTATAGTGTGTCATAAGCACAAATGCGTATTGACATTCGATGCATAGGTTCCACATTTACTTTTGCATTTCTAATTATCATACATATTGCAGAAGTTTGGTCATTTTTTAAATCTATTTTTATCATGATATATATTTCAGTTTATTAATAAACTGAAATATATATCATGATAAAAATACATAATACATACGTAATAATATATGTTACGTATATTTCATAATATACGTAATATAAAGTGTCATATATTTTTATATTTTTATCATATAGAAAAACATTTTTATTTTTGAAAACAGTATTAAATAATTAAATATATAGACAAAATATTATGAGCATGTAAAGTATTACGCATAATTTTGTCCTCATTTTTTTTTATTATGAAGAAAGAATATCTGAGTTTACCTTTTGAACGTAAATATTACAAAAATAAATCGAAATGATTAATAGGTTTTTATGACAAGTTAGTATGTATATGGCCGGATCGAATTTTCGTCAAGCTATCGCGATAAAAAATTTTTCACGAATATTATAAATATGTGTAAACATACATAAGTATGTATATATTTATAAACATATACATATAATTATATATGAAATATGTCCATACATGTCCATATATTCTTCTTTCTTTTGTAAAGTTATTCTTTTCAGCGTAATTTTTATAAAATAATTTTACAAAAGAAAGAAGAACGTATGAATATATATGGACGTATTTCATATATAATTTTATATATTTATGAATATTTCTACATGTAATGATGTTTATACATATTTATTTATATTCATGCATGAACAATTTTTTTGAGTTAATTCCACCGTGTTGTGTGTCTAATATCATAGGATCTTGTCTGTATTACACCGGCATTTACATATGCAATAGATGCTCTTCAACTTTCAGATCCGGTGTTGAATATCGCCACAATCGTTCGTATGTAAACTGACATTTGTCGCGTAGCTTATCAGTTACAGGTACGAGCCATACCGCAAGTCATGTTATGAGGTGTGTAATTTTAATAAATCAAGCGTCTTCTCTGTTACTGTACTGGGTTTGATATTTAGTACGTCAAGATGCCAGGGAAATATTTTTTCCGTAATATAACATATCCCGCGAGTTGCGACTTTTGATGAGATTGATGGAAATAATTATAGTCTATGATGAAACAGTCTTGGATGAAATAATTCTAATCTATCGTACATTTATCATCTTCAATATTAGTTGTCATCAATATTATTACATTATTTGTTTCGATAAATCATATAAGTTAAGATATAAACAATATTTTTACAGTGATAATATAAATCTTAAAATTGATAATTATTAATATAAACTCGTACATAAATATATATTTGATAATTTTCCAATTTTTAAATATTTCCATATCGTATTTATTTAATATATTTATATTATATTAATTGATATTAATCTGTTGTATAGCTTTAATTTACATTAACATTTTGATTTTACGAGAAAAAAAAATTTTATTTTGAAATAAATTATATCAACATTCAAATCAGATATTGATAATTGATGTTAGATATAAATTAACATCAAATATAATTAGTATTATTATTTTACAAACATATTTTTTAATTTTATATCAAGCACTTAATTGTGTAAAAGAGATCAAATATTATTAAGATTTAAAAGGTTTATTACAAGAGAATTATTTATTATGTAATGACTACAATAATTTTATCTACATGAATTAAGAGATGAATTATAAAGTGTATGCAATGAAAATAATATACGAAAATTAACAATGAATTTGGAGAAATTATAACGATTATTCAATTTGCCATTAGTTAACAGTCATTTAATAATTTTCAAAATTTGTATACACACTGAGAAAAATGATCTGGTTGGATTAAGTAGTAATTCTGGTGGAAAATATAGACAAATCAGAATTTTCTGGTCTACTAGAATTTTAGTTGAGATAACTAGAATTCTGATTGATATAATTATTTCGGTAAAAGTAAAAATTTTAGTAAATTTTATCAGATATAGAATATTATATCAGAATTCTAGTTATTTCAACTAAAATTCTAATAAATTTAATCAGAAAATTCTGATTCGTCTACTTTCAACCAGAAATTTTTTTTTAATTATATATTTTATTACAAATTGCAATGCATATATTTGAAGGATATGCATATTAAATTTTGAAATGAATATAATACATACATACAAATATATAAGTTTAATGTTAAATTTTATAAATTATTTATTAATTTTTGTAATTATGATTTCTTACGTAAAATGTGATAACTATATGTGTTAAAGTTATTCACATTGCAACTGAACATCGCGATTTTTTCTATCAGGTTTTAATTATAAACGACAAAGGTAATGAAAAACATAGGAATGTGCTCGCGTAAACTCATAAAGGACTCGCTTGCGCGCAGTGTTAAGAATTAATTAAAATGACGGAGGTAAAAAACGGTTAGCAAACGTTGTTCATGCGCAATGATGAGACCACGATTTCGTATACGATAAACACAACGGGAGTTTTATCGCGAATCCTTTTTCCGGCGTAATAACAGACCGAGCGACAATACGCGCGATTCATCGCTGTCATTAGCTTTGGCCGGCGACGTGAAAGAAAATCGATGTGAAAAAGGAGCAGACCGAATCAATAATACTGGCGGTGTTACGTCAATGTTGTTCGGAGATGCGGCAGGCAATCTGTGCTCTATTGCAACAGTCAAGACCTTTATATTATGCTCTTAACCCTGTACTTCGATTGCAATGCGCCGCTAGGAAAGATGTGTGTATTACATATAAAATATAAACATACACGAGAGAGAAAGAGAGGGAGAGAGAAAAAGGAAGAAAGAGAATGAAAGAGATAGATATGTAGATAGATTGAGAGAGGAAGGTGGAAGAGAGAAAGAGAGAAAGTGAGCGCATCTAAAGACTTGTACCGCGGCAGTGCAACACTTCGTGAGATGTCGCAACTTCGTTCCAGTAGTCAATCGAAATGTGGAGAAGCGTGAGAAGCTACTCCAGCGGGACTGACAAATGCGATTGCATGTGCCCCTTAGTTCATTAATATCTCATTATAATGTCGATGCATACATCGTGTGGGCGCGTACCTGACGTTTATATTATGCCCGGCGATGATATCACCGACTATTGTTGTAATCACTTTTCTTCATATTTTAATAAGAAGAAATAATGAGACACGCTAATGACAATGGCAGCTGGATTGTGAACTTATGGATAACTTTAATTCCCGCAGAACTGAATTTATCGAAAGGAAAATCTAAATTTTTCACGAGTCGTTTCTACTATATATTGCAGTATATAATTTATTGTTAAATATTAGTTATTGTTAGTGAAAGTGAAATGAATTTATTTTTTTTCTCTTTTTTTCTGCTCCTCTCTCTCTCTCTCTCTCTCTCTCTCTCTCTCTCTCTCATTAATATGAAATTTGTCCGTCAAATGAGATGATTTTATATCTTGTGACCATGATTCTTTGTCAGATGATCGACAGTTAGTTAGATCTATCTGCATCAGAAACAGCATGTATTTAACGTAGAAACAACGATCATCGATTTGCCGCAGGGATAAGAGATCGTTTGATTAATCAAGCGAGTGAATTAACTAGGCGACAGCAGCAAGTGATTTATAACAAAACTATTCTGTCAACGCGCTTGTTCTTTAGGTAACAGAGGGGAAGGATTGAGTAGTAGTGAAGTTTTACAAATGATGTGTAAAGGTCGCACGAAATAAAGAGGGAGAATAATCCTAGCTAATTAATGCACGTATAACAAGACAAGTTCTACGCACCTTCTCTCCGCGAATTTGTCCGCATTTGTTCTTTCTATTCATACTTTCTTGCAAAGATAAGGCTGGTGCACAGACCTTTGCATAATGTACAATGCATACAGCATAAGAAAATCAACCAGAGTCTTTTATTTCACGGAAAAGAAAAAAATGAAAGACTTTTATTGGTTTATTGTCTTATGCATAATGCGTTATGCAAGATTTTATACTTCCTTAATTAATAAATGGTATTTATAATTGACAATTGAAGATTTAAACATTTCATCGTATCAAAAACTTATACCATCAATGTAAAATCACTTGTCTTTTCTTCAGATAGGCAAGAAATATCTCGTCATCATTTTTACGACAATAAATTAACAATTGATTTTTATTGCTGCAAATTATCATAAATTATTTAGAATTATAATGAATAACAATAAACGAGGATGCAATTGTTATGAACAATAAAGTGTGAAGTGAGGATTTATATGCAAAGGCCTTTCTAATAATTTGTCTTTTGATTATAAAACTCTGACAATGCCATTTTTGAAGTTTATGATGTTTGGTACTTAATTATGAAAATATGCTGACTACGTGGGTGGTATACCGCGCGTCTTACTGTAATACATGTAATTGCAATTACACCTACTAAATAATATAACGCGATCCGTGATAACAAAAATATCAATTTTTAATTTTTATAAATCTATACTGAATAAAAAATATAAGGCGAATTAAAACTAGACAAATTAAACCGATCTCACACGTACCTGTAAATAATACATCTTTTGGCCGATAGAAGTCGATCGTGTTGGAACCACGCTAACTCGCGTATTCGTTAGCGGAAACAACAACGAGAGAACCCTTCAGACAAATTATCGCGCACTGAAAAAGTTCCAAATTAACACTGTATGAGAATGATATGGTGGTAACTTTCGCTATTTACGCAAAATATATGTTCGCGAGAGATTTTTTTATGATTGTGAGCGAATGAGTATGAACGTGGGGAAAAGGGTCGCATTGGATGATCATTTTTATATTATATGACGGTATTTTGCAATAAATAGATAATTAATTCTTTATATATATTTTTTAAAGTGATGTACAATCAAAAAAGAAAAAATTTGATTATGAATATTTGTCTTTTGTACTTCTTTATTTTCGACACGTTTTATATATAGTATAGTTTTAATATATATTTTTAAATATTCTGAAATCTTACGTAGTCTTCAAAATTTTTCATACACACGTAAAATTGTGTAAATAAATGTCTGATACGAATTATATATTATTTAAAGTAGATTTGATATAACAAAACTTGAATATATCCAAATAATACATATAAATTGATTTTCTCAATTTATACTTATTTAAAAAAAAAATTATTTATTTTATTCT
>NW_017306059.1:2080982-2085626 GCF_001594115.1 Trachymyrmex septentrionalis | reverse complement strand
GCTTTAATCTGTTACTAATTATATATAAATATGTTATCTTTTTAAGAAAAAATCCCGATTTAATTTATCTAAACAACACTTTAAAAAGATACTATTTATGAATAATATTCCAATAAGTCGAAGATATTATTTATTTTATTATTTACATTAACATTTTTTTAAGAGCATCGAATTAGTATTACATTTTTAATTTAATAACACACATAGAAATTACCCGAAGTTTTATACAGACATGAATAAAATCTTATTTTTCATTTCTTAAAACACCAAATAATTTAACTATTCAAAAGAACTACATCATGCGTAACTTTTCGGTTGACTGTGTACTGCTGCACTTTAAAAAAAAAAAAACTTCGATAAATCAATTTCAATCGGTGACGATACATCACTGAGACACGATGAGATATATCACCGGGATCTCGCCTATCGATTCGAGGGTTTTACGCGATCAGCAACTTTTAGCGGAGGGTTTCACAAAAACGAGATGATACAATCGGCATTATGTACACGTGCGTATGCGTATACGAACGGGATGCGTGTAAATGTGTTGTGCTGTTATGTCGTCGATGCACTCTCCGGCACGACTATGAATAAAGTCAGTACGTAACTACTCGGTATGCTGGCACGTTGGGTTTATATAGCATGGGTCTCTAATAAGATGATTCTTGAATAGTGTGTTGGGATTCACAGGTAGGCGGTAGATCAAGTAGAGGGGCCCCTCGTCATACGGAGGGGCGGCTTCCTCGCCATGCCTTACTTTATCGTGTCTTGCCTTGCCTTGTCTTGTCTCACCCTTGCTTCATCATTGCGCTTTTACCTTGCCTTAGAATCTTTCACAGTGATCGGGGAGGGCAAAACGCGCTCGAGACGCTCCCTCGAGATAACGAGATCCTGGTTTCTCATATTATGTCGAGAATGTTAGGAACGAGGGTAAATATCTGGGAAAGAGTGTTTCCTCGTACACGACAAATTTACATCAGAAAAAAATTTCACTCAATGATATTAGACTAGGAAAGAGAGAGAAGGGCACGCATACATTTACCTACTTTTTGGAAAATAAAAGTATCTCATTGTAAAAAATAATAGCATATCTCACTAAATATTAAAACTTTGTAATCGCTATGTAATTAAAATAATAATTCTATTTGGAGATATTTTTTAAAAGCATTCATATTATGCATGTTAAATTGGAAAATATAAAACATTTATGTGATACGATTTAATATAAGATCTAATTCATTTAACACTGTAAATAATAATGCAATAACATAATGTTAAACTTACTCTTTGTCAAGCAAAAATGATATGTACATATATATTTTTTTTTATTTGTGTATATGTACATATATACAAATAAATAGTACAAAATAATATCTTGATGGATAATATTTATATAATAAGTAAAATATTTATGTAATAAGTAAATGTACAAATAAACTAAACACAAAAAATAAATACTCAATAAACAGCTTAGAATAAATTGCATACGATATATATGTATATATGTAGTATTATTTGTTATATTGATCCATTTATGCAACGCAGTATGAATTATATTACGATAATAAACCTACATGATGAATAAGCACTTCATCAACAAGAGACATAATACATAACTACTATGTGCGGAGGATTGAGGATTTCTGTAGTTATCCGCGTATAATACGCGGCAGCTAATGAGAAATTATGTTATTCTAAATCCTCTTACATAAATATCTCGCATTTAATACGCGTAAAAAATTTGTTTACTACTTTTATATATTTATACAGTTTTTAGTTTATTATTACATTAAATAGATTAAAGATTGCCATTTCGATTCATTAGACTGTAAGTGTCCATCATCGTGATTATAGATCTAATATCATTACTCAACTAATTACTACCGCACAATATTATTACTACAAGCACATACTTTCTATCACTTGCGTCTTTTTTTTAATACTGAATAATAGTATATTAATATTGTCACAATTTAATTTTATTCAGATATACCAATTTATGTTGCAGTTCTAAAACTGAAATGTAGACAAAATATATGATAGAGACAAATTAAAGATAATTAGATTTTTTAAATAAAGGAGATTCTGTAACAATATTTCGATTTTAGAAGTGTTATTTTTAAATGATTTTTTAGTAGTTATCAAATATAATGTTTTGTATGTGTGAATATTAATATTTATGACTTTCTCTTTTGTTTAGTTTAATTTTAAAACGTCTATTATTTTTGTCATAGAAACCATATTATTCCATTTATGACTCTCAATTCTTGACAGAAATATATTCAGCATTTAATTCTAATAAATATTAAACAGATGTTGAAATAATTGCGGAGTTCTCGATTATAAATGAGATGATCTTAATTTCACAACTATCTCATGTTTATCTTTACGAAAGAGATTGTTTCGTATAAAGATTATTTCCCTTATTGTCGAAATATGCACTCCATTGTTCATTTTAAATTCGTTATTGGAATTTTGTAATGTAAAGATTTGTTTATATTCCTGTCAGCCGTCGGTTATTTAACATTTGAAGTTGCTAAATCAAGATTCAAAGATCCACGTCGTAGCTATTCTGTAGCAGTGAATGGCGATCTTCGCCCAGTTCTCCACGAAAGAAGACAGTTCTTTAGCACTTGATGCACGCGGCGTTCGCTCTAGGAGTTTCCAATACGGTCATTCGCGTAATCGATGGCGTAATATGAGGTTTCGAATTTACCGAGCACTGAAACTCCGTGCTTCTCCCGTGACGTTTAACCCTTTCATAACTCTTCCGCAAACCCGAAGAGAAATTCCCGTATCATATTCAATCGCTGTAAAATCGCTTCCTCGTATACATGAATTTTTATATCATTGTCATTGACTAATTGGCTTTAAAAATTAACTTGATTATATTATAACAAGGAAAAAAATTGATTTATCTTTCATCATCTATCTTTCATCATTTACCTTTTATCATGCATTATAATAATCAAATATCAATTTTTTTAAAATGATATTACAATTTTTTTACATTATTTATATTTACAATAGAATATTTACATGTTAATTATATTTAGGAGATGCAGTTTAAACATATTTATAAATATTAAAAATAGTTCTTTTTCCTCCAATTATAAATTGCTATTAATCATCGAAATATTTGATAAAATTTTGTAAATTTTTCTCTAGAAGAAATAGAATATATTATTTCCATCATTTGAATTTTGAAAAATATTAAAACATTTTCGCACTTTGCTTTATCTTCTTATCGCACTAGATATATTTTGCTTATTACATGATGCAAATTAGTTTTGAGAGGACTTTTTTTGCACTGCATACTTAAGAATAGTTATAAATTTGATTAAAAATAATTATTCAAATGTTAATTATGATTTATCTTATCATATATTATAATTTTGCTAATTAGATTGGAAAATGCATGAAGCAATAAAATATACAATACTTAAAAGAAGATTTAATCGAAAATAATGTATAAAAAATTATATACAACTACATTTGACATCTTACAATTATATAGTTTAAAAATACGTGATAGATCCTTGCTTATGATTATCTATATATGGACAACTGATGCGCTTAAAATGACACCGTGGAATACCGATTTGTGACGAGAAAGTAAGCTTACTAGCGCCAGGATGATATCGAACGGATCATAAGGAAGACATTCTCTTCCTTGATTTTTTTTTTTAATCGACGAGACTGGCAATAGCTTTCCGATGAAAAATAGGAAACGCACATGTGAATAATGAGAAATATTGCGATTCAATCTGCAGCTGCTTCGCGCGAGGATAAATTATGACTTGCGCGAGCGCGCTTATTATTTATATTTCTTCATTTCCGTTTGTTGTTAATTTTATACAGTGCAAAATGCAAAATATTTTTCTTGATCATATTTAATTAAATTTCCTTTTATGCTTTAATTCCTTTTAAATGTATAAATATGTTATATTATTGTCTACACTGAATTTTGCTGAATAATATGTGATTTAAAAATAAATATTAATTATATGTGTGTAACGTTATTTGAAAAACTGTCTTTTTTATATACGAAAAAGAAAGCTTTTAAAAGTTTTAAAAAATTTTATATAAAAAACAATATTTTTGTAAACTTTAGCAATTTTTTGTTCGCAATCAGTAATAAAAGTTATAGATATATTCAGCAAAATAACGGTGTTAATTATTGAATGCAGCAAAAGCAATGAGACGTTCTAAGAATTACTTTGGTACGTCATTATATATCGCGAATGTAATTTTCTATTTCGTAACTTTTTATTCATCTATAATCGACGCTTTGATCATTAAAATCGAAATGGAATATCGATAATAGCGAGATGCCTTTCCATTTGCATTACATATTTTTTAAGAAACCATCGATTTGATTATTTTATTTATGCGAATAATAAATAAACTGTTTATGTTTCCGATTTTCAATCTTTATAAAATTATATTTCTTCGCGATGAAAAGCAATATCAGTTACATTTTTAATACATTTTCTTTTTGCTTCCTCTGTTTTACTGTGTCAATATCTTTTAATGAACATTATCTATCAATAAGTATTGCATAAAATTTAAATCATTATGGATGCATTTCGTTTCACGCATGATATGCATAATGCATAATTTATCTTTGTTTAACATTCGGTA
>NW_017306059.1:2079203-2080882 GCF_001594115.1 Trachymyrmex septentrionalis | reverse complement strand
CATTCCATTACATTGACAGCTTTCCGGTATTGTTCAATGCCAGAAAATGCCGAAACATTTTTTTAGCACTTTCCAGAAAATTCCTGATACGAATAACGATATATTTGACAAAAAATGTATTGAAAAAATTCAGTGTAATCTCAATATCTGAACTTGAGAAAAATATGTCAACTAAAATCATCATTTTCTCTTCATATTTAATTGCTTTAAGACAGTGAGTTGACTAAGTGATTTGTTGACTTTTAAGCCTCGTAACTTGTAAAGTACTTGTTGAAAAATTACTTTATTATAGTGTTTTGAAAGGATTTTGAATTATTTTAGTGGATTGATTAAAACAGACCATCCTATATATGTGTGTGCGCGTACGTGTGTGCACATACATATATAATCTATTTACACACAATATTTAAAAGTGTAATGTTATATTTTACTAATTATCTTTTAAAAATATAGTATGATAATTTATGCATATATCTTGTCAAATCAAAACATTTATGTCTATATCAAAATATAAAATGACAATCTTTGATTGATATATCTGCTATACCTTTCTTATATTGCAAAGAATTTCTAGAATACCGATTGGTCTTTTATGGTGTCTATCGATTAGATCGCATAATTTACCCGCTCAAAGAGTTTTTTATTCACATATCTTCAACGTTTATATTTAGAAAATTAAAATTTTTGCTTACAATCTTGTTTGACATCTACCTAGCGCAATAAAGTAATACCATATTCAAGTATTGATTATCTGTTATTAATGTATAAATAAATTTCAATTTGATAATGAAGAATATTTCTTCATGAGATTTATATTATATTCACTTCTTTCAATAGCGCGAAATGAAAAATTAAACGCATAGAAAATAATATTTTTAAGCCTGTTTAAATATAGCTATAATTAATTACGAAATCGGCAATTGTAGAGTCTAGTAACTGTCGTGTAACGGTGAACAAGCGTTGACGTGAAAAATTTATTTCTACGTAGAATTTGCATCTACGCATCCTCACAAAGTTGTCGACGGCGAGCGGTCGGAGAAAGGTACGCACGGTCTAGATTGTTCAGCGAGCAATCTTTATTCTGCCCAGCCTCGCTCATTCCTGATCACTCAATGCGCATCCAGCAAGAGCAGATCAGAGCAGGGCACAGTGCAAAGATTACCTCAAGTCTTTTCCGATGATGGTGAATGTGGCACGATTAATTAAAGCAAGCATGCCAGCAGATGCACGAAGAGAAATTACACTTTTTCTTCGTATTATTATCTGCATTCTTTCCGTCTTTCAGGAAAAATCGCAGTTCGATACCCATAAAAAGGTATAACTAAATAGTGATTCTCTCTATTAATATGATATATATATATATATATATATATATATATATATATATATACTGTGTGTGTGTGTGTGTGTGTGTGTGTGTGTGTGTGTGTGTGTGTGTGTGTGTGTGTGTGTGTGTGTGTGTGTGTGTGTGTAAAATTGGAAATTTGTATAATGCTCGCGTGAGATGCTACAAATTGTCACGTTCAAGTGCAAACAAAAATTTCGGAAGGTGTCTACAAGACTCATGGTATCCTGCAATTGCTTCGTCATTAAGAGATCGAACGGTGCTTGAGAGATCGTCATTGAATGAAAGTCGCTCGAGGCACGGAACGATACGTCAATTGTACGTAAATGAGAAA
>NW_017306059.1:2077316-2079103 GCF_001594115.1 Trachymyrmex septentrionalis | reverse complement strand
TATATATATAAAACTATATATTTAAAATATTTAATAATAATTTTTTATACTTATTGTTAGTAATATTTAATATCGCTTAAATGACGTTGATATGAAAATATTGACAATAAGTTGATTGAGTGAAGTGAAATGAGATAATATATTCAAAATGTAACTGGTATAAAAAAAATAATTTGATGAATTGACATCACTGACTTCCGCGATATTACACAATGACAGTTATATGATGCTTTCGATCGTCAGTATGAAATTATGTATGTGATTGTTGAGTGCATCATACGTGCTGAAACGTTCTCTGAGGTCGCCGTTGGACGAGTGGCTGTCGTGGGAAATGATCTGAAAAAAAAAAAAATAACAGCGTACATTCCAAAAGTGCTTAAATCTAGTCGAATGCATGACGAAGACATGGCGAAGACGCTGTAGGATTAATCGCATTCTCGATTGTGAAACACATTACTTTGTTGGAATGCAGTTGCACGAATTATCGAATAATTAGAAATCGCGGTTACGCCTACTTGTTTCTGCCCGCGGATTTACGCGTAACTCGCAGAGGAACGAGTAATGCAAGCACTCGCTCGAATATGCTTTTCGTGTCATCTTTTCCTTGTCACGTCATTGTGTGAACGGCATAGCTGTACCAGTCACAGGAATATATATATAGCCAACTCACCATTTTTAATTGATAATTTATTATTAATATTTCTGATTACTTATAATTATTTGATTGCTTTTGAGATATGTCTCTGTTAGATATCTTTATAAAAGTCTCGATTCAAGTCTTTATGACATTTGGCAACAAATTTTGAAATCGCTTTCCCTGGAACTTTATACTGAAAAAGAAAATATATGTTTATAGATATTTTTTATATTTAAATAATTTTATATTTAAATAATTTTAACATAAATAAATATTTACTAAATGTAAATATATTTAAAAAATTTTTATTCTTAAGTCATCAATATGATGATTAATGTGTTAAACTAATCAAGCTTCATGGAAAGTTGTTTACGCAGTTAAATGCCTAAAGGAAAAAGCTTAAAGGTAAGAGGAATGTGATCTCCCTTTATAACTTTTCATTGCATATCTTTACGAGCACATGCATATCTCTTTTTAATTACTTTTAGCAATATACTTGGCGCCTTCTCCTGGTAAAGGACATACGAAACAAAGCGCATCTAAAGCCCGCAGCTGCAGTAATCCGAAAGGTGAGGTAAACAAGTGGAAGTCAAGGATCTTGCATGATCAATTTTGTTACAGACAATAAAATAATATAACTTTATAATATCGAAAATATTCCTCTTGTTCAACAAATAACGTCTTCGATATTTCGTCGGCGTTTCGCGACCGAGATGTTCTTTCTCGCGAGGCAACTTCGACAGGCGCACTTTAAAGATCAAGGTTTGTCGAATCGGATTCCATCTGATTTCGAAGTGCGTGGCATTAACACCTCACTTCTGGATCGAGCGGTTGCGCCCTTCTGAATGGACCGCATTCTTCTTTTCCTCCTTAGCCATGGCACGAGAGCGATATACGAGTATTCCTCATCTGCTGCTCGTCCTTCCCTTTCTCGTTCGCACACGTATTGTTCGAAGACATTCGTGACATTTCATTCTCTTTGATCTTAAAGTCCGAGTACCAAGATCGCGCCGCTGGTCGTAGGTTACCGGAGCTACAACTTTGCCCGTATTAAAAATATTGCTCGCATTTCAAATTTTATATTAAATACGCGATTAATATTTTTTTAAAAATATTTACCCTCATATTTTATATGTTCATTTTGTATATA
>NW_017306059.1:2066297-2077216 GCF_001594115.1 Trachymyrmex septentrionalis | reverse complement strand
ATTTTTATTAAAAAAGTATAGTAGCAAAAATCATTTAATAAAAATAACCATTTACTTTTTGTTAGAATAATACAATACATATTTGTATTTTATCAAATGTGTAACAAATTATTTCAGGTTATTTTCATTTTTTAGTTATTGTAAAAAGTGTATATATTGAATAATAATAATAAGGTAAAAGATGTAATAAGCATCAATGATAATTATTCACACATTCATTAAAATTTCAATTCTACATCTTTCATCACGTCACTTCTACTCTTCACTTAATTCTTTTTTTTCACAGTGTGTTGAAGTATATCTTATGTTACATCTCATTTTAATTCAATGATTGACTTACTATCCTCAGGTTATCGTCACTTTCTGTAATTTTCTTTACGTATTCGTTATATTCGTCATCACTACATGTATGTTTACGATTATAAGACTCTTTCTGGGTCAGACATTAAATAGCATTTAATGTTGTAGCTTCGCCATTTGCGTGCAGTACTCAATATATTTTACTTGTATTGAGCTATATTGATTTATACATACACACATATACATATATATATATATATATATATATATATATATATATATACGCATAATAATATTATTATCATAAATTTGTTAAATAATTAATTTTATTTATTAATTATCAAAGCAATTTTATACATTTATGTATCTAAAAAGATCTTACGGGAGACGATTCTTTTAGATACATATTTCCTTTCTTTTTGACTAAACTGCATTCTTGATTTTAATCATTTATTTCTTTAAAATTTTGCCTCTGCTGACCTCGAGCTCTCGGCAAAAGATCTTCCGTAAACCTCCTCCTTTCCGATCCGTTTAAATCCTACGAGAAGAAATGCATCCCAGATTGTACCATGAGAAGCTGTTGTGAGGAGCTGCTATACCTAGACGGCGCGTTCGATGCCGAGCGCGCTTATTATCATGTGATGTAAGAAGTGAGCGTAGTTGGAGGCCACGATCCTTTTTTTTCGCCGTGGCGATGCCCTGCCGTGAATCGCGGGAGGACGCTGTGTATCCACGCGAGAAGAAGACGAATAGTCGGATATCATTCCGTGTAATTCTTAATTAAAAGAAACAAACGGAAATTATCGATGGTTTTTTACTGTCTCTTCCTGTCTTTCTAAGATTCGCCACGGAATTCCGAATAAAATTCTACCCACAACTTTACTTGTTATGCATTACAGAGGACATCTGAATCTATACTTGTGACAATAATGTCAGTTAAGTAAAATCGATTTATAATAAATTACGATCTGCTGTCTTTTTTCAGGATTTGATCTTTACCTATAACGTACATTAAAATAATAACATACAGAGGATATTTGAAGAATCTATACTTGTAGCAATATAATATCAGTTAAGTAAAATTGATTTAAATTATAATCTGTTGTCGCTCTTTTCAGGATTTGATCTTTAATTACCTATAATGTAAATTGATAATAACAAAACAGAAGATTTACCGAAGTGATATCGATGCTAATCAACATTTGTCGACATCGACCTTGACGCAATTCTTGTTCGCGAATCTTCCCATCGTTTCGGCACGAAAAAGAAGAAGAAGAAGAAAGAAATACGGAGGACGCTCGCGCAACACTTTTTCTTCCCTATAAAACCATAAGATACTCTTCTGCAGGTGGGGGCACGGAAGGGGCCAAGTGGAACGTAGAATTCGCACGGCTGCGCGAATTCAATGGAAGGTTATGAATACTCGATCTTCTTGTCGAAGCCGCGTGTCATACTTAAGCCGCCGCTACGCTCAGCGATGCCTTTGTCCGTTGGACAGATCTATGTAGACATTCCCTTGATCGCGATGAAAGTGAAAATCCCTCGCTCTGCTCGCGAGACATGACCTACTGCTTGCCGAGAATCTGGGTGCTCCATCGTGCATGGCGCTGTGACATTACTCGTTTTACTCTTCTTTGCTTCCCCTGCCCTGAATTCTCACTTATGTTACACATTGGAAGCCACGTAGGACAACCAAATTATAGTGAGGTAAAATGAATCACATTAAATTCGTCCTCTTCAGTACTCGAAGAAGATTTTGATAATTTTGCAAAATGGAAATTTTCGAAAGTTGGAAGTAAAAGTAAAAAGCAAATGTAGCTGTAATGTGGTTGTAATTGTTTTCGAATAATTCACAAAAATAAAGTAAGAAATATTATTTGCAAACATTGAAATCAAAATTAATTTAGTTATTAACGTATTAGACATATAATTAATAAAAATTAGATAATAAAATTTAATTTTTAATCTGTAAACTCGGCAAACATCAAGTTACATGTAACGTATCTATTAGTTATAATTTCCTATTCAACAATATAATTATAATATAACATGTATTATGTTATAATTATAATTGTTAAGTGGGAAGTTCTACAACTAATAGGTACGTTACATATAATGTTGTATTTGGTGGGAAATATATTTATAAAGATAGACGAACTTCTCAAATCTTTTGTCATGTATTTAATAATGTTTGGAAGTAAGAAAGTATCGCATTCTGAATTTTCTTGTTTGCAGAAATACAGTTAAAAACAATCATTATATCACGTCTAAGTTTCCAGAACCATATTTAAATAATTAATATCAAATTTATTCCTATTGTTTCTATTATCTCATGAAATTCTTAAATCACTTAAATAAGTTACATTGAATAAATAAAGAATATTTTAAATAATTAAAGACGCAAATATATTATCATTCTTTTTGATAGATGTACATTATGTATATAATTATATATCAAACGTACACGTGAGATGTGAATATACTCGGCAGGTGCACATTCAGAGGTTAATTCTAGGTGTATGACTATGTAGCAGTCGGTATAATGGCATAATTGCAATCTAAAGATGAAGAAATCAAGCATGCGCAGAATTCGATAATTTTGCAAGATAGAACATTTTCTTCATGCAGCGAAGAAAAACTATGAGAGTCGGGAGTGTCTTGGACAAATATTTAAAACTGTTTTAAATGTTTCCTCAAGACACTCCCGACTCTCATAGTTTTTCTTTGTTGCATGAAGATATCCTAGCTTGCAACACTATCGAATCCTGCGCACGCCTGATTACTTCATCTTTAGATTGTAATTATGCCATTAGACCTACTGCTACATACTCATACTTGTAGAATTAGCTTCTGAATGCGCACCTGCCAAGTATATTCACATTTTGCACGTGTACATGCGTGTGCGTGCGTTTTGAAACCCCCGCACGTTACTTGACATCATTCGCGAAGAATGTAGTACACTTTTGCTAGTCTCATCAAGGGAAAATTAACTTTCTCAAGAGCTACTCGCAAACATGCTACAACACTTTAAATGAAGTAATACTTAACTCTGAAACGTGTAACTATTAATCATGCAGCATGCATAATGTGCAGTATAAGATATATACAGAATATCTTATATTAATATGTTAATAACGTCGTTAACTTTCAGCTTTTGATTAAGTTAATCAAAGAAAGAATTTGAAAAGAAGTTAATTTTTGTAAACAAAAATTGTTCAAGACTTTATAGTATATAGCAGTAAAAAGAAAGATCGTTTCATGAATTATTTATTAAAAATGCAAATAGGTAAAATCATATTCTTTGATTAGTTTTGTATATAATTTACTTTTACAGAATTTGAATTTAAAGTTTGCTTTAACAATTAAATAGCAATTGTTAAATTGGATGTTTATCCGGAAGAAAAAATGATTTCCTATTTTTAAATATCTTATTGTCACTGTTTTACAGAAATTCAGATAAAGACTTATTTATTAAAAATTTGTGCTTATACACAGAGGGTTTTTTAAAAAGCTTAGATAATCTCTGTTTTTGTTTTTATGATCTTTTCTTATTGTGAGCAAATCTTTTTGTGAACAAATCTTTCAACTTTTTCAATTTTTTTATCTGAACATTGTTTAGCTGAATATTCAGCTAACCGAAACATATTTGTTCTAATTATCAGGAAGAACTAATTATCCGAATATCCTGTTCTTTAATTAGTCCGAATACAATAGAATTCTATTATATTAAGAATATTTGTGAAGAGTTTAATCGAATGTATAATTTTGGCGACATATAAAGCTGTAATATGAGTGACTAAAACAACGCGCTGAAAGTTTCGCATGAAGGAGGTTTGCTTAAATTTCTCAGGCAGTTTGGCGAACGGACAAAGAGAAATTAGTTACGCGATTGGTTGCGATGCGACCTTAATGATCTTCTTTTTCCGGCGCGCAATATAACGCGACAATAGAAGAGGTTTCGATGCATACTTGGACGCAGGAATATTTGCGACATCAGGGTCACAGAGCATGCTGTGAGATCAAGGCATACACATCAAAAGTATCATGCCAAGAATGGGCACCGGTTTAGTTTGCGAATGTAACCTTTTTGTTCGATCGAGCGATTAATCACAATACGTAAGCCTTTTATTTGAAAAAGCGAATGTTTCATCGAGCATGATGTACTGCGATATTTAAGACGGAAGGCTTGGAGTTATATTAGTTATTACTTAAATTACGTGAGAAAAGAGAGTGAGAAAACCGTGTGAATTTTTTTTAATTGTCTCTGTCTATAAATGTTACGAAAATAAATGTTTACTTGCATTTTAGAAACAGTAAATTTTGAATAAACTCAGAAACAAAATTAAAAAAGATTTAATTATAAACTTGGTTTATATTATATTTTTTTTATAAGATTTCCGCAATTTAAAAAATTATCTTTTTTTATTGGAAAATTAAGATTAAGTTAAAATAATTATGAAAAAAACTATATTTGTACTTTTATTTTATATTATTTAGATTTCGCGGATTTTTATTATTATAAAGAAATCATGATTCTTAAACAAGTGTAAGATTTTTTATAAATAACGTTCTTTTTTGCGATCAGTCATATAGTATACATGTTGCGTCCACTTATTACTACTTTCCGTTACAAATTTATTGCAGTTGCAATCGTAGCAATTGGCATTGTTACAAATGAGATCTTGCTATCTCGCGATCACATGCAATGATAGGTGAAACATGCATCCTGAGAAATGCATAAAATCTTGAGAAACGCATATAAATGACTTCATCCATCTTGTACTAGTACTATATTTACATACAAAGTTTTCTTTTCGAATTTACAGCAAAATGAAGTTAAATTAATATATATAAATTATACATATGTATTAAACCAGCTGATCATTCAATTGATTCAATGATATATATATATTTCGCCATTTACTTAATAATTTTTTTTTTATATAATAATTAAAGAAGTATAAAATGCCTATGCTTAGATGTGTGAGAAAAGATCTATAACTTTAAAATAAAAAACACTTCCCATATTGTAAAATCAATCTTCGGTTATTTTGTAAACAGGGTTTAAAATTTACTTGAAGCGCAATCGATAATCATCTCACTGAACACCATTAAATCGAGATACTTAAATACTTAATGGGATACGGTAATTTATCGTCACTGACAGTACTACAAGCAATATACCGTAACATGGGAGGATACACATTGTGTACGAAACCGAACGAAATATCAAATTGTTCCCATCGCCCTATGATGAAATGAACAGAAGTACGGAAGGAGTGACGAAAGGAGGGAGAAGCCTTTTTCATTGCAGGCGGACAAAGAACATAGCAAGACATCCGGCGAATTTCGACGAGATCGCATCTGCTATTAATACACGTGGGATCACACCGATTGCACTAATGATATGCACGACACCGTTGCAAAACGTACTGTCCCAAACACTAAACGCCCGTAATAACTATTAGTATTGCGCCGGCCTCAATCCATACGAAACGATTTACTCAAACAGTTTAAGAAGACTATTAAGTTAAAGAGTATGAAACGGAGTATGAACTATAATTAACATAAATAAATGGAGAAGAAAGATAAAATTAATTCAGATTACTTAAAAATCTTGAAATTTGCGATTCTAATCTACATCTATAAAATATAATTATTTCTGTTCAAGCACAAAACATACCTCAAAAAATTTGATCTTCAAGAGAAGTATTTTAAGAAGCAGAAACAAGATATTATATAAATATATATATATATATACATCAAATAAATTCCAAACAGAAATTTTGGAAAGACTTTGACAAGGATTTAATAAGCATACCATGACGCCTGATTAAAGGTTCATCGAGTAATTCTTATTGTTAAATCCCGATCGTTAAGAATGCAATCGTTAAGAATTAAACTGCCTGATCACTTTTTTCTTTTTAAGATTTCATGATTGTCCCTTGTTACACCTTATATTTAAAAAAAATACTGATAGCCATAGCACCAAGTCTATATATTGATAAAGTTTAGTTTATAAATTAAGTTGTAATTCAGATAAGCATAGATAATTTTCAAACTATTTTTTTATGAAGAGCAACTAAAAAATAAACATAACACGTAAAAATAAAATTAAAAAATACTACTCATAAAATCATTTTAATATTGCGTCATTTATAATGTTTAGTCCACACGAAATGAGATTTATAGTGGAATGTAATTTGAAAAAATAGTATAATTTTTAAAAATTATAATTATAATACTTAATAAATATATAATAAAAATTATGTATAAGGAAACATTAAGATCTAATCTTCTTATATAAATGCTATCTCAAGAATCATATGTTATGCCTCTTTGAATTCCATTTGAACGATGGTATGTACACATACGTATGCGATGTACTTTCAATATGTCACTTTCAATGTTCAGCACGGATTAAAGTAGCGAGGATACGATTGCGTGACTTAAAATTAAACAAAGACAGATTGCAGTGTGACGTTTGTTTAATGAGGGATATTTCTCATTAATAATACTGAAATTACAATGTATTCGCGCGCGTGAGTTGGACAATCGCAAGTTATTCGTGACCTTTCTTCGCAAGTATGGCAAATGTGTTTCGAATCATCGTGCTTTTCATAAATGTACGTGAGGATTAATGCTGGAATATAACTCAACGATGGTATGTCAACTGCGGCCGATATTAACGGCGCCAGACTGTGGAGGTAGAGGTGAGAAGAAAATTTTACGAGCCGCGGAAGATGTTGAACATGTTCACGTGAGGTCGACCGACATTATTTCATCACGTACGTGTGTACGCGCTAATAAACCGACGGATTTGACTTGGGCTGTAATTAACTCGTAACGTTGCTACACGTATCGAGACATTACGCCACGAAATCGCATCTAATTTCTGATTTATGATACAATCGGAAATGTCAACGAGCGAAAAAGATTATTGGAAACGATTATTAACATTACGATAGGCGAATTAATTATGATGGATATCCATCTTGAGTAAATTGGTACTTCTAATAGAAATTAATAAAATCTTTATGTACAGGGTCAAGATTTAATAAAAATATTGTATTTTCCATTAAAGTAGAATGGATTTGAAAGTAAATAATACAAAGTTTACTCAAGAGATTTATTATATAATTTTTGAATTTATGTAAAAAATGTTTATTATTATTATTTCTTCTTATTATTATTATTATAAATGTCATATTTTGTAATTATATGTATTGTATGTAACTGTTCATACGTAATATTTTATAATAATATTATATTTACTGTGATGCAATTTTTTGATTCTTGATTACATTTAATATTGCATTGTATTAACTTATATGTTGCAAAAGTATTAAAAATATACATATATCAATTTATATTAATCTAATGTTTTAATTTATATCATGAAGAAGACTTAATAAAATTTTGGTTGAATCAATTCAATCTTAATTAGCTTTCTCTGGCGTCACATGTTAGCTTAATAGCTAATTCGTTGAAGTATTTGCATAATAATTTGCTACTCCACACACTTCGCTTATATTTATGACTCTTGCAGATTGTAAATATCCTAGCTATTATACAAAGATAGCTTAAGCTGGATTTAGCCAAAGCTAATACAAGTATTGATATATGTATAATTGAATTCAGTTAATATAAATTATATTTAATATTATATTGTAATTTAATTAAATTATTGCATTTTTTAAATTAATTATTTTTATTATTATAATATTCTTATATCTATGTATTTAAAAAATGCAATCATTTAATTAAATTACAATTATACAAATTGAATTGCTAAAATGTTTCCGTAATTCAATTTTTCTAAAAATATGCAAATAATATATTTATAAATGCGTATACTATAGTAGATGTATTTAAAAATGAATTAAGTTCGAAAAGAGAAAAGAGGAAAAATTATTAAAAAATTTGCTGATATGTATAAAATTGCATTGCGCGTAGCATCAACAATAATTGGAATTAATCAAATTAAAGAAACAGCAAAAATATATTTAGATATGATTATACACTTTTCCAAACTAAGTTAAAGAAATATTAACGAAAAATACATATCTCTAAATTTTTTGTAACATTTAACGCAAACAATTTAATACACATTATCTCATATAATAGCTGACTTTAAATATTTCGCACTGATCATAATTGCTTATGAGCATTGGAAGATTAATCGTAACGTGTAGTCTAAATTTGGAGATCTTCATTGCAACATTCATCTAATTGTAAGATCGGCTTGTTATAGAGATATCACGGATTGTAACAGATCTTTAGTGCAATCCATCTATTGAAGCAATCGTCTTTCTCAATAGTGCCGTGTATGGAGCTTGTGAAGTAAACGCTTGTGAAGAAAAGGGCCTAGCTAACGATTGGGCCCCTGTCAAAAGACCATTGTGTTTAAAACGCTAGAGAACCCAGATGTTAGAACTCTATTTAGAGATGATCAATGAGGCAAGATCAAAGGCCTTAAATAGCAAACTTCTCAATAAGTACGACATACATTTGATACTGTCAATGATAAATTTAATGTGTTTTGAATAATATTTCCTAAATAATACTTCAAGACACTTTATAATTTATAATTAAAATGATTTTGAAAGACTCGAATGAAAACATTTTTGAGAGATAATTTTTATCATTAAAAATAAATAATTTTAATGATGATATAAAATACACTGTAAGAAATTTCTGTTGTAAACTTCCAAAAGTGTTGGAAGTTTTTATCCAACAAAAAAGTACTGTAAATTTAAACATTATATTGTGAAATTACAATAATATTTTGTGATAAAGTATATGCAAATCTCTAATACGCATACGTGGTACGCCAGTTTTGTAAATTCACAACAAATGTCTTTACAAATGTAAATTTACAAATATTGTAAAATTATAGCAAAACGTTACATGGTTTGTAAATTTACTGCACATTTTTATTGTAAGGGTATTGTAAATTTACAAACATTTCTAACAGTGTATAATCCAAATATTCTATTTTTATTTTACATTTTATTTACAAAATTATTTATATTAGCGATAGGAAACGATTTTAAAATAATTTTGTAAGATGAAAATGGAGATTTCTTAATTGTAGGAACACTTAAAACAAAAAGTACTATTAGGTAATGCATCGTGATTTATTTATCGTTAGTATCAACATGCGATGACCAAACATGATCGCGAGAAAGGTTCCTATCAGATACAAAATATTATTTATGATACTGACAAGCTTCATTATTGTATGTATTTGACACTTTTTGATGTTAACATGACGTTGTTACATTTCTTTTTAAAATCATGGTTATTACGTATCCCGATAAAATTAGACATAGCTCCTAGGATTAAATAAAATATTATCAATAGAATAATTATAAATATTCCAGAAACAAAATGGAAACTAAAGAATAGAAATTATTGCATAACAATTACAAATATTACAGGTACAAAATAGAAAAATATTATGACCACGATTTCTCTGTATATATAAAATTATTTATTTCCTTCTATTCGACAACGAAGATTGCTAAATGAAATGCACAGCAACATTTGCGCTCGATCTCGACTCTCTTTTCTAACACTCATTATTTATCTTCGTTTATCTTAGATCTTTTATCCGGAGGATTACTCCAACACTTACTCCAACAAGCAAACATTTTTATAATGGAGCAAATGTGCAAGAAGAGGATCTTACGCTAATTCGATCTTTGTAAGAAGCTGATAGAAAAGTTTCACGATGTGTCCCGTCGGTGAATAAAGGACGCATGCATTAGCCAGGTCGTCTCCGTGATGCGAGACCTTACGTTGTTGTCGAAGAACCATATATGTGTATCTCTACGCGCGCGATTCAACCTCACATTCCCGCTCGATACTCCGATCTTATGCAAATCGTCCGGGCAATGCACGGCACGCCATAGTGAACTGATGAACGGCTGGGTAAGGTTACCGAGAAGGAAGGTTAAAACAAACACCGACTGAACCCCTCCTTTCGCCAACGATGCCGACGATGCCTACGATACAATCCCGGATAATGGTGCAGAAGATGCGCGGGCAACCCTTTCGACTGCAGCTACAATTAATGTTCAGGTAAACCGTCTTCTAATGAAAGAAATCAATGTGCTGCGCAACCCTCGATATGTCTCGATCGTTATGCGCTTCGCTCTTCGCCGGAATTCATGATAATCTTGATAATAATGATGCGACTACACGTATACATTTCATTGAACATAAGGTATATCTTATAACGTATATTATATAAGACTTATAACGTATACTATATAAGACTTGATGCAGCCAGTATGATTGCAATGATGCAATAGATGATCTTTCAATTTCTTTTCGTAGCTCTCATTCTTTATTTTCTCGTTTCTCTTCTTTTCTTTTCTTCTTTTCTTCGTTTTATACTTTATTTCTTTCTTTGCCGATAATTATTGCATTTTTTCTTTTTCTTTTTAATTTCTTTTTTTATCTTCTTCTTTTTAGTTGTCTTTTCTCTTATTTTCCAAACGTGATAGTATTATGACTTGGTGTTTTGGTGTTAAATATTATTTAGGAAATATTAAAGATTATAATAGAGAGAGAGAGAGAGAGAGAGAGAGAGAGAGAGAGAGAGAGAGAGA
>NW_017306059.1:2065502-2066263 GCF_001594115.1 Trachymyrmex septentrionalis | reverse complement strand
AGAGAGAGAGAGAGAGAGAGAGAGAGAGAGAGAGAGAGAGAAGGGCGGAGAGGAAGAGAGGGAGGGAGAGAGAGAAAGAGAGGGGAGGGGGATTTGACAATAATTTATTTTATTCAAACAAAGAGTCTCGCTTGTAGCAAAAATTTATAAATATTTATATATTTATCAAAAACATCTTTTTTTTTTCTCTTAAGCAGAATATGTTTTTACTAAGAAGAAAAATCAGAAATGTAATGAAATTTTTTACAAAAATTTATGGCTATGATTACTGGGTATCGCATATCGCATTAATGTTAGCATTTATAAATTATGTTAGGTTGAAACGTATAATTACGATTACACGGATCATAATTTAATCGTTTACGAATGAGAGGAAAATAGTAGTTGCCAATAGTGAAGCAGCATTCTTTGCTTTCCGAAGATCATCAGGCCCATCTCACGTTGGGTCCTCAGTATAAAAATTTGTATCGCAGAATGCCGCAGCTTTGTCTCCGACTCTCTTATTATCGGACTCTCTCCCAATCTAACGATTCATGTGATTCGACATCGACGATACTTAAAGGTAACTTCTTCCGTGACATTAAAAAGGCACTCCCAGGTTCTCATTGCACCGGTCCCTTTGCTTGCGGTTTCACACGGCGATGTCGGATGTAGAAATATCTGCACTGGTAACGACGTTCCATTTCTATACCGTTTTACGAGCAAGCATAATCTTTTAGTATCTATCTAGGATTAAGCATATATTTAGTTTCCTCGAGAAT
>NW_017306059.1:2064059-2065402 GCF_001594115.1 Trachymyrmex septentrionalis | reverse complement strand
GTGTGTGTGTGTGTGTGTGTGTGTGTGTGTGTAAAATATGTATATATAATAAATTATTCTTTTATATATAAATTTGTATGGGATTATTGTCTTTTACATATTTTTATTATTATTTCTTTTATTATCACTTTATATTTTATTATTTATTATAATGTTCAACAAAACATTATAATAAATAATTACTTTCACATACTCTTTCTCTCTCTCTCTCTCTCTGTCATATTTTATTTATGACTTAATCATAAATATATCTTATTAACCATAGCCAACACTAAAAAATTCTTTTGGGTTCAAAGTCTTAACAAAATATATTTAATTTTTTAATTTTAGTAAAACATATTTAATTTTGTAATGAAACTTCAGTACGTCATATATAGTGATTATGATAAGATATGTAAAAATAGCCCTTTTTTATAACTTTAATTACATTTCTTAAAATTAACGTGCTAGAATAATTTGGAAATCGGCTCGTATTCAGCATCCAAAAATCTGTAGAAAATGATTATAACTTTATTTTGAAACTTTTGTCGAACAGTTTTACGTATTTATCTAATTACTTATAAAAATATATATTAATTTAATTATTACAAAATTTTAAATGAATTCTTTTAGAACACCGTTTATATATTTAACTTATATCACATTCTTTCTCTTGCTTTTACTTGTCCTTCAATCGGTAATCAATGTATGACAACTTTGTACCTTTCACATCGGATTATCCGTTAAATTGCAAATATATAGGAATAAATAGGAATTTCATTCTGTGGAGAGTAAATCAGTTTACTCGAAGTGATACAATTTTACTATAAAACTATAGAATGAATCACACAATTTATAAAAGATTGATTAACAAATGATTTTAGAATGAAGTTTTTCAATTAAAAGTATTGAGTGCATAATTAACTTCTATGGACACTGATCTACTAAACTAAAAAAAAAGTTTGTTCAAATAAAATTCAATTTCACTCTAACTTATGGAGCGCAATTTAACTTTTAATCAAAGTGATGAAATACACCAAGTGCGAGCTCAATTTTTACTTTAAGTAACACTTACATTTGACTTGCTTTTAATGATATTTCATTCTCTGAATTTTAGAGAGTAATGAACGTTTTTTTTTGTAGATATATAGAACCTACATATTTTAATGTCAATTTATGGCAGAAATACTTTTAGTGATTTGCCATTACTTTCTGAGAAGTAGTGATCGAATAAAAATTCGATATTTATGAGTAGATTATTGATATTGTTTAACTTTTTGCAGATTTGTTTTTTTTAAATGTTATAACAAATGTTACCTATGTACAGAGACATGAAGAAAATAATTTTGTTGAGATATCTAAAG
>NW_017306059.1:2031947-2063959 GCF_001594115.1 Trachymyrmex septentrionalis | reverse complement strand
ATATATATATATATATAACATTCAAGCTAATTATTAAAAAGTCAAAATTTTTGCAGTAAGAATTTTATCATTATTGAGTGTCATATAATTATTTTTATGATTTAACAAATTATTTTTAAAGTTTTAAATGTGTACATTTGTATCTAGTTTTTTTTTTAATTTTTAGATATTTCAGTAAAAGTATTCTTCTCATGTAAATGTGAAATAAAATATTTTTCGCAAATTTAGTTACAAAATTATTTAATATTGAAAAATTTTAAAGACAATTTGAAGTTAAATTTTTTTTTTGAGTCTATATAAATTTTTCTTTAGGAAAGACATTTAATTTAAAACATACTAAGATTTAATTATCGTTTAATGCCAGAATTTAAGGAACTATAAGAAATGATAATCTCTGTTCACTTTTCGTTAAAATGATAATTTGTGATACATACAACTTGCATGCGTAATGTAATATAAAAAAAAACTGGTACATCTCGACTTACATTCTTTTAATGTAACAATATTGTGAAACTTTTATACGGATGTTAGAGATTCGGTGAGAAACGCGTAGATCCGTGACAAGCTCGATTCGCATAATTAAATGTCGGCGTTGTACCATCTGTGATTTCATCAAGTTTTAAAGTTTCTAATTAGCGAAGATGTCACGCTAACAATCCTCTTTCTCAAGTTGCTACGTAATGCAGCCTTTTCTCTAGCTGATGATTTTACAGCGACGCACACCGTATTTTAATTCACTTCGCAATGTTCGTTTTGTAGAAAATTATAGAGTCTGTACATTAAAATTAAATCCCAAATAATACAATTAAATGAGGCATGAAAATTATATAATATTATTGCTCACTATATGTAGATTACTCAATATATCACTCAATTATAAATAAATTTGAATAAAAAAACGCAATTTTAATTAAAATCATTTATGTTATCTTAATAAAATTTTAGCTTCTTTTAAATTTTATTAAATGTTCACGCCATAAACCGCTAATATTTATAGTAAATGTAAAAAACTAGAAAATATGATTTATGATACATAAACGATTTTAATTAATTGCGTTATTTATTCGCATTAATATCAAGATTAAGGAATTATTTTTTATTTCTTATTTCTGATAATGAGTAAATTTTGTAAATTTGTTAAACGATACTAATGATTTGTATTTTTATACTTTACGTGAACATTTACAACCACAATTTATAGTAATTAATAATGAAATTTATCGAATAGATTTTGATAGATTTGAGAAAATGTTTAGTAGTGATTCATCACTACTTTATTAATTTTTATTACATTTTTTATTTTTATATTTTTTATAGAATAATATATATATAATATATATCTTTTTGCTCGTACCATCGGTGCTTCTTTTGATTGAATAGTTCTTGCGTTAGCCGCAATATTTCTTACGCGAGGGCGTTAGCGTACAGTAAATTTTTTAATACATTATTTAGTGCAATATTGATTTTTAAGTTATCTATGCACTTACAGTGATTCATTTAATTAAAACGTATTGTATTTTTATTAGATCGCAATCTAATATAACAATTATATAATTATATATCTTTATATTCATATCTAATAATAATAGTAATTTTTATACATAAATTTAAAATAAATATTGAAATTGATACTATTAAAATTAAATTAAAAAATTATGCATTAATTTTTGAAACTTTAAAAATAAATAAAAATTAGTATACATTTACAAAGCCAACATTTCATATTGAAATAAAAAATAATTTGGCATTTAACGATATAATGTGTAAAGTGAATTAATTGTAATTGTCTCGTGAATTAATTGTAGTTGTCTCGTGCTTTTTAAGCTTTCTTCTTTCGTAGTCACTCGTGTTCACTTGCATCCAGTGTCCACTCCGCTTACATTTAATTACGTATTTAATCGCATGAATACTAATACATTCAAACAACAAGCGTTTTGCACAGCATTTTTGACATCTAATATTAAGAGCGTTTCCGCTCATTAATAATATTTCATATATTTCGCGAAATATATAAAATATTATTAATGAACAGTAACTTTATGATCCCTATTCTCAATTATGTGCTCACGTTAGTCTCTACGTAAGAAAAGCATTCAGTGTGAAATATTTGTCATTATCTCGATTTAATAAATCGTCACTTGCAGATCGTTGATCCGAGAAATTAATTATTTTCTCCGAATGCCGATGGGTTTTAATCATTCGTAAAATATAATCGCGTTTCGAGAAAGGCGAACGTAAAGGGAACAGAATATTCGATATGCTTTTATTCTGTATTTCTAGATATGCTACATTTTATTATTTTATTAGCGGTGAGACGGTTGAGTATGCGGCGCGCGCTCGACATTGTGTTGTGTATACATATAAATATACGCCGCACGCTCGACGCGCTGCTGTCTACGTCATCAGCCGTTGACCGGGTCGTGCGATGTTTATGAAAATTGTCACCGCGCTATCATTCCGTCGCTACCTACGGTCGTACTTGGGCGTGTCGCTTTGTGCGTAGTACGATTATGCCTCCAAAATCATCGTGGCTGCGCGATGAATATCACGATTATGATATTACGGATAAATTCTCATCCGCAGTATACTTTATTACTGTAAGATTACTATCATATACTTTGATTGGCTGAATTATTCGTGGCATTCGTTCGACTTGCGACGTACTTCGCGAGTCGCTGCGTCGCGATGGTCGTTCGTTACGCAGCGAACATCTCGCACGGTTTATCTGTACAGATTGAATGATTGGAACATTAGATTCACGTTTTGTCGCAATTTACTTGTCGGACGATTATCTTTCGAAGAATATTTGAAGCCAAACGAGTTATTATTTGTTAATCTGAAAATAATTTCGCCATTACTATCGTGAGAGCGCGGCGTAATAAACGAATTGTTGAACCGCGCTAGGGTGCGTTTTATTCGGTGATCACAACGCTTAGGAGCATCCTTATTCAATACTTGATAAATAATAAGGATGAGAAATAATTTTAAGAGAGCTGTGAGCAGCGAATGGAACGCAGTCTTATTGTGACGGAATATGCGTGAGATTTAAACAATGGATTGCAGTGATGTGTCGATTACGTTCGGTTTCTCGTGGAATTTAAGCCTATTCTTTAATATGTTCTTTATTGTCTTTTACTTTTTATCTCATGCCTTTTTTCTTATTTTTGTAACCGTTTTATCGATCATTGCGTTTCTTTTTACGTGTTTCTTGTCTCATTTTTCGAAGTTCAACTTTTATTTCGGCCGACAGGAAACGAAAAACTAGGTAAGAGGCTAATAAAAGACAAGAAGTAAAAAGTGGTAGAAAGTAGGAAACAAAGAACACATTGTAGATTAGGCTTTTACGAAGTTATAAGTTGTGTCGTGAATGTATTTCGAGCGTTACATTTTTGGATGGTTCGCTCGGTTCAGTTGGCAGTTGATGCGACTCGGAGTTAATTTCGCGTTGTACTTTGGGAAATACTACGTAAAGTGTCGCGTCATCGTTATTCGCGTTTTCGCGAGTGTCACGTCGAGGGAGTTTTACGAAACTAACAACCTAAACTACTTTAGAGATAAAGTGGTGAGTTAGTTGATGTATTGTGATATATATATATATATATATATGAAAGTATCGCCTAGTTTGTTTTAGGCTGCGTTCGGTAACTTCACCCAAATGTCCGAGTATGCTATTTTATCCTTGTTTTACGTCTAATGAACGGTAAAGATAGAATGACACACTAGGCCACATTTAGGTGAAATTTCCGAGCGCAACCTTAATCGATTCGTTTATTCGAATGATACAGAAATAACGACGCGGAGAATGTTTCGTCGAGGGATTCCTACGAAGTTGACAGTCTTGTCTGCCTGAGAGGAGGAGGAGAGGTCTAGGAGAGACATCGGGTGACGGCGGAGCAACCTTGCGGTGAGTATATAATTTGTATAATAATTTATAGATATAAATTTATATATGTATATACGCTCTAAAACTTTTAAAGTAAATCTCATCACTCAAAAAAGTAATCTTGCAGTTATAGCGAAAATTATCTACTAAGTATGAAAAATTAACTAAAACAGATAAATTTCTAGCGAATACTGCGATATTGGATATGTATTACATCTAATCATAATAGATGACAGAGATAGAATTTAGATTTGTTCTATAAATTCTATACATACGATATATAATTTTTTATTAGATACAAAAAATAGCAATAATTCTAGCTGCAGCAAAATTTTTTTACATGATTCTGAAAAGTAAAATCTCATTCTTAAAGATTGAACATTGAGCCATTCTTTTTAAAATTGGCTCAATTTTTATTCTTTAGAATGAAATTATATATAATTTCTCATGCGGAAGTATGTTTCTTTTTAATTGCTTATTTAAATAATTTAGAAAATAAGAATTAAAGAAAGATTTTTACTTATTTACACAAAATTCTAGAAGCTTAAGTTTAATAAATTTTCTCAAAAATTATATATTTATTTTCGAGAACTTTATATGCCTTGAGTAATTATTTTCGGCATTTTGATTATTCTTTTTGATCTGCTTAATTTAAATTTTACATTTGTTTGTTACAGAAACATCGTAGCAACGTTGCAGATATAACTCCGCTGTTGCGCATCGATCGGTGAGTGATATTTAAACTTTTCATCAAAGTAACGAATCTATAATAATTATTTTAAATATAGAACAAATATTTTTCGATATATGTGTGTTATTATATATAATAATTATTTTTATACATAATAAATTATACACATTATATTTTAATTATAGATCCGTTGCCTTAAATGAATAGGCTAGAACAAATTAAGATTTATTACTTATAATTGCTTTATTATGCTATGCATTTTTTGTAGATGGATTTATTACACATTTAAATTTTTACTAAATTTCTATAGTCTATCCATATGTAATGATTAATAATTAATCTTTATGTCAGTTAATAAATTTCCATAATACTTTATTGCGTGAGAACAGAATATTTTGTAGCATTTTGATATTGTTTCAAAATTGGTCGATTTTAAATCTCACTTAAAATATTTAGTTTTGAAATATAATATGTTTCTACCATACTGCATAAAAAATATTTGATAACATCTTAATATGTACATTATTTATCTGCAATTCGATTATTATATTCTGAAGAATATGATGCATATTAAATAAAAATTTATGAAAACGAAAATAATATCCTAATTGTATGGGATCTCACGTCATTCAATTTTGACTCTCTCACCTTTTGAGATGAGATACCTACGAAACGAATGAGAGAATCATGAATATGGGCCTCTGAGTCTTTTACAATTTTTAATTATTAATTTCGGAAAGTTATTAAAAGTTATTATAATTTTTAAATCATATAAAAAATTGTTATCTTTTATATTTCAAGATTTGATTTTCACAATTCCAATATTTTAAGATTTATTTTGACATTAGATGTTATCAAGTTTTTTAGAGTGCGGTTGATACATAATTTTTTTATGTTTGCAGTTATAATTCTTATTAATCAACGCGAAGAAAATATAATTAATTTGATAAATTTCTCTTCTTATAAATTTCGTAATTAATTAATATTATATAATGGCCCTTTCGCACCACGTGTTCGCGTTTCGCGCATTTATACAAGCATAAAATGTTTACGCTCGTCTGCCGACAATATTAATAAGTCGACAATGGAAGGAGGAGTTTCTTCTCGTTTTGATTTTTGACTAAATTCTGCCGGATGATGATCAGAAACAACAAAAGATAAATCCAAAAATGGCGAAAAATCGAAGAAAATTATTTTCTAAAATTTGTATATTGAATGAATCTTACTTTAAAGAGAGTAAAATCTCACTCTTAAAGATTGAAAATTGAACCTCTTTTTCAAGACTGGCTGAATTTTCATTCCTTAGAGTGAGGTTTTACTTTAAAGAATTTAAAGAGTATAAGAAAATTCGGATTGCAAAGAACCTGGATATTAAAAGATAATAAAACAATACATAGGGTGGGTGTATAAAATATTTTTCACATATCTGTGCATTTGCATGATAATCTTAATTTTTTACATCTCCCTCAAATTAAGGTTCTCTATATCGGGTGGGTTATTTCGGAAGGATTTCTTTTTATTTCGGGCCTTCGTCCATGAATAGATAGGTGATCTTGTTAACTTACCAGCATGTAAAGCATATTAAAAGTTAGGCTTTACGATCGGTAATTGTTTGATATGATAGATATGTGGATATCCATTATTCCAATTAATTAATCATTATATTAGAATTGTAATTAGATAGGAATATATACAGATAAAAATACTATATCACAAATTGGGTAGGTGGAATATTATCATAATTCGGATAAGTAGGAGACCATTATAATTCTGGTAGGTAAGATGCTATCATAATTCGAGTAGTCAGGGAAACTTATTATTAGAAGTTAATTAGAAGTGTTAAATGTTACATATTTTAATAATTACGAACATTTTGATAAATATATGTTTGTTATTAAAAAATTAATAAAAATATTTCAAAAATTTATAAACTTTTAATTTAAATAAAAGAAGTCATTCGTGTTTTTTTTATTTTAAACTGTAACCATATTGTAATAGAATTATAACTAATTTTATTGACAAAAAAATTATTAACTATAAGGACGTGAAAACTTGATACGAAGATAACAGTTTCTGAATTTTTATGTACTTTAGTAACATATTAATAATTTTTGAAATTTGAAGTTTATTATTATTTTTGATATATTTTTATTATTATTATTTTTATAATGCGTTGTTACACAATAATATTTTGTGTAAAACATGAAATACAATGAAATAATGCACATACATAATGCTAAAGGAAATCGAAGATTGTGAATGTGTTATAGGTCGGATATATCCATGGCAGTATAATTTAATTTGCATGTTTTGTACACATAGAAGCGTCAGTAAACGGCAATGTTTATTTAAAACGCGAGCAAATCTAATTTTAGGCAAATCTTCTCTTTGATAAGATGAATATCATCCTGATTTTGAGGACAAAAATGGAAAGAAGTAGAATATAATGAGAATAAGTTTAATTTTTCTGAATTTATCGCTGATAAATATTTTTCATTATGATAATAGAACTTTTGACGTAAATGCAAATTAAAAGTATATAGGTATATCTTATTCATATGTATATACGTGTAATTTATGCAGAATAATAGCGAGGTCGGGCGAGAAGAGAAAAGATTGCAAATATTCTTCTTAAAGCTTTTTAATTTTTTCAGTTTTTTTCTTCTATTTAGAAAAAAGAAAAAATATTTAAAAATTAAGGGAACGTAATTTTCTATTTTTTTTTCGGGAATGATGAACGAAGAGTTTTTGATATTATGATTAACAATGTGATCTGCTCATAGAGCTTATAGGAAATATTCAAACATTTTCGTGATAAAAGGTCTCTCAGCGTTGAAATGATTAATTACTTCATATGCAAGCGCGACATGACAAACGCCCGGATGCAGGCATGTGTTCAATCTGCATCGTCACCCTCACCGAGAATTTCCGTTGGATCAGAACTGCGAAGTACGTGTAATGCTCAGTTGAATTGCAACCCCAGCAGATGCGTGGGCGACAGCCTATGCCGAACATTGGTTCCGGGAGAATGTTGGAATACTTCAGTTGCCGAAGGGAGAGTCGGCTGCTGGCTCGTCAGTCTCGACGATCACGTAGAGGAAGTCCGTGGCAAGTTCGTGCTTCACAAGAATCGTCTTGCGTTCATTGTTTGATTTGACGACGAAAGCATTAGATTGTTAACCGAAAGTTCTTCCTTTCTTTTTTTCTGAAATCTAAACGTTGCAACAACATATTAGAGTCGATAAGATAATAATTATTATAATTGTTTTCGAAATTCACGAATGTGTAAAGTTCTTGAGATTTTTGGACGATTAAGTTCGAGAAATCCTGAATATTTAAATTCTAGACTTTAGTATTGTGCGACAGATTCGACGATTTATTTTTACAAGATTATTTGTAACAAAGTTTGATTGAATAAGAAACTTAACATAATTCTTTACGTTTTTCTGTTCGGAAAAATCAAACCTTGTCATGCATATTTCCGAATACGGATCATGAAGATAAAGATAACATACCGCTTGTAAACGTCACTGCTGTCAATCGTGTATTGTGCGACAACCGGAAATTAAATGACACGTGCGAAAATGTAATTGAAAATATCTTCACAGACGTGATAATATTATGGCATGTAAACGGTGATCGTGACAGATAGTGTATCCATACTTTTAAATTAAAAACTGTATTGACTTATGTAAGAAACCTAATTTGCACAATACAGAATTTCTCTAAAATGATAAAAACTGGAAGATAATAGAGTAAGTACTCTTTTTATATTTCAGTTAATCAACAGTTTAGAAACAATTTATTCTGAGATAGTAAAAGAAACGGAGATAGTAAAAGAAACAAATTAAAAGTAAGCGATAATAAAATATAAGTAAGTAATATTATGATATTAATTGCTCGCAATTTAAGAAATCATTGTCTACTCAAAATAAAAGATATGAGAATACTACACATTACATGTATGAGCCATGAAATTATCTTTTCTAATCTTTCTTTAATTCTGTCAATACATTTTTTTTCATTACAGTTACATTTGTCTATAATTTATTCAAGTTAACTCTGATTTCTTAAATATTTAGCAGAATGCATTTTGTTTTAAACTGTGACAAAAATGAGCACAAGTTGTCAACATTATTTTCGTCTCCATTACATGAAAAGGAAAGAAATCTTAATGACATTTGTACAAAAATAGTTTTTTCTTATATTTATGGATTTTTTTGTATATATTTGATGGAAAACAAATCTATCTTTCGAATATTTAACAAAAAACTTTTAGAGTTTGTTTTTTTTTAAATAAACGATGCATTTTCTCAGCTTCACATTAATTGCCGTTTTTATTGTAAAGAAAAATAGATATAGATATCGATATAAACTTAATGATGTTTGTATTTACCTCTTACTTAATTCTTCGCATTTCTATTACATCAAATATAACACGTATGCTTCTTACTGTGGCTAGGGAATTAAAGCGAATAGATAGAATCATTGAATTTGTTGAATAAGGATCGAGTTAATTGATATTTATCAACATTTTAGATTTCTTGGTACTTTATACAATAAAATGATATTTACCCGTTAATAATACTTAATAATATTTAATTTAGATTTTAATTTTCTAGATTCCAAGTTTATTTTTACGATTTCTCTCTCCCTCTCTCTCTCTCTCTCTCTCTCTCTCTCTCTCTCTCTCTCAGATAAGACAAACTTCTATTTATTTTTTAGAAGCAATTAATTTTCTGTTCTATTATGAAAAAGTATAAAAAAATGTTTAAATTTATTTCTTAAAAAGTCTTATTTCATTTTATATATTGATCAAATAAAATTTACACGCACATGATTAATGCTTGTTGAGTTTGTTTAGTTGTTTTCATCTTTTTTAAAATTACATATAGCTTAGATGTAAGTATCGGTTTATTTTTAAGAAGACATTAAATTATTGCATTATGTTAGTTCATTTAATTTATAATGACTGCATTGAAAAAATACGTACAAACAAATTTTACATCTTTTGCAACCGTACTTTAAAATCTTTGATGACAAGCGCGCGCTTAAACTTCTAAGAAAATTTTGAAAGGCGATATTATTGCTCGTCTACTTGCCCGAATTGTGCTTAACACGGTTTTCTTTGAAAGAGGATTATCTGATTTCGAGGATGACGCCAGAATTACGGTAGCACAATGAAATGGTACTTCATTTTAAGAGTTCCATTGCCACTGTGTGGAGTCTCTTAATAATTGCTGGATTTCAATTAAATTCTCCGAGTACCGTTTGTCTCATTAGCATGGCGAGACCGCTTGGCAGCGGCAGCTGAAATTATTCAGAAATCCAGAAGTTCCCGAAGGAGACGAACATACAGACCATCTTGCGAGGAGCGGTGTAACTCGAACGGGGGCGGTAATACGTACGTGCACAGATAATTGCACACTCAGTATAAGTGCGTTATCGAAGGAATTCTCTCCGATATGTTTTCCATCTATTAACTATAAGAGATCGATTGCGGTCATATTTAAATCACGATAGCGTAGGAATAGGAAGGAAAGATTCGACGCAATATATCTAATATTTCAAAATCACACGTTTTTTCTTTATTTTCGTTTCCACTCTTTCATATCTCATTTTATATAGTGATGCATTTTAAGTACATCGGATGATAGATGATGTCTTAAGTATAATTTTAATCAAGTCAATATATTTTCTTAGTAAAAAAGAAATTTAAATCTCTTAATACATCTCGCTAGAAGCGTTTTTTCGCGGATCAAGGTTAGGAAGACGCAGGTATAAATAACGTGGCATTAAGCGATCAAAATTTAAAGCTGTCTCTTTTTCTGAATCGAAGAGGGGGAGGGGGGGCATTGAACGTATTAACAAATCTGTTTTATCGTCCATAAGTGACGGCAAAGAATCGATTTGTTTATGCATGCTGCAAAAGAGAATAAGTGACAAGCCGCGGAAAATCTGGGAGGATTCATAGTGTTATGGACGTAAATCATAATCGCGGGATATTAACCATGCAAAGTGCGTTCGCGCGTCTGCTAATGTCGATATCGGACTGGCACACACTGCGGCCACGTCGCGGCTTGTCTATTACGAGATAGAGGTTTCTCTCCATACGAGATTATGCTAAACATAATTATATACGGCGTGCCTGCGAAATATCGAAAATGAAAAATTAGATCAAATTTCGCTTCAAGAAAATTTTAACTGAATATATATCAACTGTATACATATAACTGAATGATAGTTACTCAGATTTAAAATATCTTATTTTTAGTAATTCAACTCTTACAAAAATTTAATACTGATCAATTTAATATTGAGCAATTTATTATTGAAATACAGTAATTAATTACTTATTTATAGATACGGAGCGGAACAGTCCGATAAGTACTAGATACTGAACAATAGTTCTTTTAATATTTAAAATAAGTAATTAATTACTGTCTTTTTTATTGGTCTGCAATATTAGATTTTTGTTTTTCTAATAGTAAATCATATAGCTCATTTTCAATAACGACATAACTAAAAAAAACGGAGTTTAAAAAAAATAAGTGTTTAAATGTTTTGAATTATTCAAATTTTCTAATATTAATTTTGAAATGCAATTTTAATTTAATAATTGTATAGAGAAATAAAAGTATATACTTTCAAAGTATATTTTTCTTTTTTTATATTCTTCTTTTTTTTTTACAAGCAACTAAAATATGACAATTTTTAAATTATGTATTGTTTAGCAAATGTGTGTGTGAGCGTTATATATTGGACGAGTTTCTGTAATTACTTGTATTAATTATATTTATTTTTTTATTGCAACACGGTAACTTTAAATTTATTTACTTGATATCATTTAAATTCTATCTACTTCTATTTTAATTTTTTTCATTTTGGAATGAATAAAATACTTTGATTTTAAGTTAATGTAATAAAAATTTAGATAGATATTTATGTATTTCTCATTAAATTATATAATAGAAAATATTTATTATTAATCTAATACGATTAATAATAAACTATGTTACTTTGGATGCTAAAACATACTTTTTGCATTCTTTAAAAAATCAGTAAGACATCTGTCAATTATCTAAAATTTTATTTCTCAAATCCAACACTGATTTTTTCCAAATTATTTTTTTGATATATAAATTAATTGTATAAGTAATATATAAAAAAATTTTTATGTAGTAAAATATTGTTATAACATTAAGAACGTAGTCCAATATTGAAATTGATTGAAACACATTTGAATGGTCAAAAAAATATGTTTCAGCGTGTTACGGATGCTATGCTAGATATTTCGAGTATTATTTGGATTGTATTTGAAAAGTGATGTAAAATTAAATAATGCAACGTATCGTTTCGCATAGAATTGCTGTAAAATGTGTTTCTGTCGTTCGATCTACTTTTCCTATCCGCGCGGACAAGCTGATAGATACTCGGGGACGATATTTACATGGATATTGAGTATCACTGAAAGAATACGTCGCGCGCAGTGAGCATCGGGATGTAGTAGACTCCGACGATAAAATCCTAGCGTAAGGGAAATGTGTTACGAATGATCAATAATCACGAGTGAATATCTGCTCTCGCGTAGTTAAATGCACGAGCCGAACATCTCTCGATCTGTATTACGACGTTCTGCATTATGACGTCAATTTCGATCCTCTTTGAAGCGCTATGTACACTTATCTACCCTTGATACATATGACATATCTGTTTTGCGTCTTTATTGTAGAAATATTGATAAATATACACACATGCATATACATATATAAAATAAACATAAATATACATGTGATAAATATATAAATATGCATGTTTAATATTTCTTTATACACGGAGAAAATTTTTTCTTAGAGGTTACCCTGAAAATATGATAATCGTGGGATAACATTGTATTTCGAAGAATTTTAATATAAATCTCTCTTATTCATCAATAAAACTATAATAAAGTATAAAATAAATTTGATTAATTTTACCGAATGGTAAAAATCTTTAAAATATTGTACTGTACCATAACTACACCTAGAGAAAAGGTTTTTTCGATTTAAAAAAATGTTTCTTTACTATACGGTTAAAGAAAAAATTTCTTTGATTTGTGAACGTCATTTCTTTGATTTAAACATTATTTTTTAAAGTCAAATATAATTTATTCGATTTAAAGAAAAAAAATCATAATTTGAACGTCATTTCTTGAATTTGAACATAATTTCTTTAAATCAAATAAATTTTGGACAATATTAAGAATCTTTATTTTAGATCGCATATGTGAGAAACACAATTAAACTAGAAAAATGCCTATTACGGTCGAAGCTGGATCTTCATTGCTTTAAATAATTTAATCTTGAATTATTAATATACACTATATATGTACCATATTGTAGTCTGTTTAGAACTGCACACCGAATTGTTTTTTCGGACTATAAACGTAATTAAAACTACTCTAGTAATCGCGAATTAAATTGACAAGCAATTTAATAATTTGATGCTACCATCAAGCATCATATTATAAAGATGTTAATATGGTGAAACTGTTAATAAATTTATTGTGAAAAATATTACCTCGGTCGGTAAATTATAAATTTTTGATTTTAAAAAACAATGTTTAAATCAAAGAAATGACGTTTACAAATCAAAGAAATTTTTTCTTTAACCGTATAGTAAAGAAATATTCAAATCAAAGAAATCTTTCTCTCGGTATACTCGGTATTTTCAGGGTAAATGTTAAAAGAAAATTTTCTTCGTATATACTTAATTCTACATTTTTATATACAAAAAGAATGATTTTACTAAAAATTTAGTCAGGTACAGATCTGAAAATAATTTTGTTGGACCACATCAAAATAAAATGTAAGACGCTTAAACTGCAGTATGCTACAATATCAAAACTTTTTGCAGCATTGCTCATCGTGCTTGAGTTTCTTACGTAGTTATTTTCATGGTCATTTTCCAACAAAATTATTTTCAGATCTGTATCTAACTAAATTTTTAAATACTTCAGCAAAATTGTTCTTTCCATATATTTATGATATGTACACAGAAAAATACATACTGTACGCAAGTAATAATTATTTGTTTCAAATATTTTGGAAGTTCATATATCGCAAATCAATCATATAAATTCATCATCAGCAAATTTATTTAAAAATATATCTTGAATTCTAATAAGTTTAATACTTCTCTCTCTATCAAGATTAGATAGTAAATTAAAACAAATTCGAGTTGCTTATTACATAGAGTCATTTCTTTGATTAATGTTATAAAATATTCTTCTCAAAAGAAAATAAATTCTTTTTTTAAGTATTTAATAATATTTTTTTTAAATTTGTAATAAATATATTTTAACATTATCAAGAAAATATTCTTCTGAAGATATTTTACTAAAAAAGAAGAAAGTAAATTATGCAATTACATTTTTTTAGCAATAAAATTATATTTTTTTGTGTATACAAAAATATATGTTGAACATAATAATTACACATATAAGGCAGGATACTTAAACTGTTAGAAGAACTTGCAGTTTTATGCGGCATTACGTCTCATACAACACAGAAACTTGCACATTGTTGCAACTGCAATTTTGCTGGAATGTTACATTGCTGTAATATTGCCAGAATGATCTGTGTACGATAATGTATATTGCATACGTAATATGTAAGTTGATCATTTTTTCGAATCTATTTACTTGTCGAATCCATTGGTATTATTAGCGGGGTTAGCGATTTCACGAAAGAGGGAAGAGAGAGTTACGATTTTCCGCCGAATTCGCGGTCGCACTCCTAATTTTGTGCCGATAACAGATTACCTCCTCACCCCGTTACAGCACATCTGCGCCGAATACGCGGATCAGCGGTTCCGATCGATTTATCACCATCGGAACCGCGTTTGGTGCCACGGAAATACGATCGTCTTAAATTGAAGTCGTCGTCGTCGTCGGGGCCGACTTGGTGAGAAGTTCCACGTACTTCTCCGAGGCGGAATTTTATCGACGCGCGCGAAATGATACCTATCCTATTTTCTTTTTTTTCTTTTCAAAAATCCCTCTCTTTTCTCGGGGATCTTCTTAATGCTTTTCATTGGCAGCGGCTTATCCATTTTTCTTAGAAAAACGATATTCGAGATTTTAGCAGAGCATATTTCTACTTGTACAGATTTCTACTTATGTATTCTACGAACGCGCATTACGTGAGTCAATTGCATTAATGCCGTTTACCACACCTGCAACTCTCTATACGATATTTTAATGATTAAATATCTTCCTAATGCACCAGTATGATTTAAGTGTTGCGCGTTTGCGTCCCTGGTATCCGTTGTAATAGCTGTTAAGGTAAGAATTTATCGTTGGATATTATCATAAAAATATATCATCTAAAAGGATGACCTTAAATCAAAGAGGTAAAAGCTGATATTTAAGCAAGAATCGCCAAGATAAACTGCCCAGTTATAATAATTAAGTTTTGCAAGCCAGATGTGTTTTAATTAGTAGTTTTAGAATATTAGTATATATGTGTATATACACGGAGAGAATTTTTTTCTTAAATTTACTTTCAAAATGTGATAATTGTGATACAATACAATATTTTAAAGATTTTTATTATCCACTTCAGTAAATTTGATCAAACCTATTTTATACTTTATAATTATAGTTTTATTAATGAATGAGAGAGAGAGAGAGAGAGAGAGAGAGAGAGAGAGATTTACATTAAAATTCTTAGAAATACAATGTTGTCTTACGACTGTTATATTTTTAAGATAAATTCTAAGAAAAAATTCTCTCTGTGTACATATGTTTATATTTCTATATCGTATATTTTCTATTTTAACATATTGATTAAAATTATATTTGCTCTGACATTTCACTCGGTAAAATATTTTTAATTCTCTGAAAGACGCGAAAGAATATTTTTTTATCCACTTAAACGCATTTTAATTTGTTTCAATATTGGAGCGTTTCACTGTCACGATAATATTTTACTGCAGAGAGAATTTTTTAGTAGATGATTTATGTGTAAGTTATCAAAAGGACGATTAAGAGTCCATGTTGGATTTGAGAAAACGTAGCAGATAATTAGTATAGTCGATGACCTATTTAGTAAAAAACGAAAAGCTACATATTAATTTCTAATTTAATTTCAAATTAATTAGTAACTTGAGAATGGTATTAATCTAATTAGTTTAATAGCATTCTACAGTATGACACTATTCATTAGGTAATGAAACGATTATGACAGATAACATACTCGGGATTTTATTTAATTAATTAATGGAAAATAATAGAAGTTCTATTAGTTTCTTTCTTCTCTGATTTCTCCTTTCGAAGAGATTCTTATTTTCCCATTTGTATCTCGGATTGAGGTTCAAGAAGTTCAGAGGGTGGACGAAAGGAAGGTGATAAATTCCGCGGGTGCCAACAGGCGAGTGAAACTGCAAAGGGGAATGCCAAGAACTTGAAAAGTTTTGAAGTATCGATCATGCGAACGTAAATTCTATTCCTGTAATATTCTACTTCTTCATCGTATTTATAACACGTTTTGCATTTTTTTTTTAGATGAAACAAGCATTGATTCTTTTGATATACGGGAAAGTTTGGACGTAAAAATATTTAAGAGGCATCTAGGGAAGCTGCTTTAAATTTTTTAATTTTTGCCATTTATTTTTGTTTATATAAAAATTATGCTTTATTTATTGAGTATTAATATTTGATTGGTAGTGTATCGCTATTTAATAATCAATTTAATATCAGAATGAAAAGAATATTTGAAAATAGAGGTCCAGAGAAACGTCTTGCAAGTCTTACCACGTGCAAGTACGTAGTATTCCTTCGGTCTGGCCTCTAGAATTTTCAAACTCTTTTTAGATTGCGTCAAAGAGGGTTGGTACGTCGATACGTACCACTTAAACGGATACCGACACAAATACACTGCAGATGTTGGTGCGAACCAAAAGAAACAGAAATGGAAAAACGTGCTCCGCGCGCTTGAGATCCCTAGTACGTGCGATCTTTGTATACACGTTCGAGTTCTCTCCGCAGACGTTTTACGGTCACGCGTGTTGTAAAGCAGCCACGTGAAATTCAAACTGGATTCCATATACCACAGCAAATATACTTCCACCTCGGTTGTACCGGACGAATGGTGATTTCTTTTCCCTGCTGGACGCGACTGTCTTTTTATATAGTCTCGTATACCGAACGTGCCAGAATTGGCGAATAAGTAGATACGTAGCGCAGTTTCTCGTGAAATTTGCTATTGACTATTGTCAGTGAGAATATCGAGATGCTCATGATTTCTGGAGTTGTGTTCTAATAATTAAATTTTACGAGCGAAAATCACATATAACGAGATATTATTTGTTCATTCTTTAATTCAACAAAATTTTATTTCTAAGCTTGAAAAGAAAATAAGTTAAATATTAAAATACTTATATAATTATAATATTAAATAACAAATAGATATATTATAATTATTAAAGTATGATATATACAGAGAGAGAAAGAGAGAATGATTTTCAGAAGAGATTTCTATATATGTTAAGAAATGAGAGATATATCTTGTCATAAATGTCTTTTAGTAATCTTATCACATATACGAGTTTATTAGATAAGGAGTCGAGAGTTAGAAATAGACAAATGATTCTGTAAATAGAAAAGGAGCAGAAAGAAAAGAAATTGCATTTATTGTGAGAAATAGAAACTGTTGTCTCGCTTAAACAAATAAATTTGTCATTTATTTTATGAAAATGTATATCTATGTTTATAAAGTATATTTCAGGTATATATAAAATTAATTAAAAGCTTTAGGAAGCGTATAAAATGATCTTTTATGTATATCTCTAGACTTTTAATTTATTATTATATATTAACCTATTTAATTTTTACTAAAATATCAGAAAATTTTAATGAAATTTTTAGAGTTATATGAATAATTATGAAAATAATAAAAATTTTGTAATAATAAATAAAATTTTATTATTTATTTACTACTGTATTCTCCAGACTTAATTAAAACTTTGCAATAACTAAATAATTCTTTGATGTATTCCTTATATTACATTGTATACCAGTCGTTCTTCTTGCTTCGTTTTGTGATATTTATAGCTCACGGCAAGCACGAAACTTTTGGCTAGTTTATAACTACTAATTTGTATCCTAAAACTGAAGTAATTTCATGTTGCGTATAACTTACCCCAAAAGTTATCGTAGTTTTATCACATTACATCGAAAAGCCAGAAGTCGAGGGGGGTTTGTTTCTGCAATCACGTCCTCGTTTCCATAAAATCTTTTTCCCGCCAGCCATTTCTTCACATTGGGGAACAAATAGTAGTCCGAGGGAGCCAAGTCTGGAGAATAGGGGGGATGTGAGACGAGTTGGAACCCTAATTCCATTAATTTTGCGACCACAACTGCTGAGGTGTGAGCTGGTGCGTTATTGAAAATCACTCGACTTCCTCGATTCAAATGAATGCCAAACACAAACAAATAGACCGATCTGGCTGTAACTTGGTGTGTGTTCCTCCAAGAGATGCTACTAACTAAATCTAACCTTGATACGCGCCAGTAGTGCCATCAGCAGTGACTTTGCACGGACTTTTCGAACGACCCTCGTATATATACGAGTACTTCTTATAAAAGATTTTGTTAACAAGAAATAAGAAATGATTTAATTTAATTTATTTCAAATTAATACATATATAACTGAACAAATTCGTGTGATTCACATTTGATATGAATGTGAAATTTACATTATACAATTATAACATAGAAGAATCGTAAACGAGAAATTGATATTTTAGCTTTTATCATTATTTAGTTATAATAACAACTGGTAATGATATTGCGAATTTTTTATGACGGTAATGGTAACAAGAAAGTTGGGAAAGTCAACTGTTAGAAGTAACGTCATTATTAAAAAAATAACTTTATTTATAACTAATTACCTTTATGTATTACTTTTAAAAAAAATTTGTTGATGCGTTATTTAAATTACTTATTAGTTTCATCAATAAATATTTTTCGGTAACCATAACGTGTAATGGAAACAAGTTCCTTTTTATAATGACTTTCTTAACTAGCACAACCTTAGCAATGAGTTAGTTATCAATATTTTTAGTCATAAAGAATGGAACGTTATTACCAAATTGTTAATATAAAAATCTACGATGAAAGTAACGCTTAGAAATTGTTTCCCTCAATAATGTTTGATTATTGTAGATAATTTAAAGTACAAGCTGACAGACAAATAAATTAAAATCACTATAATACATCTGATTTAAATAGTTATAATTGTTAATATAATATTTAGTTAATGCTAAAAAATTTTTGAAAGATATTAAAATTGAAAGATATTAAAATTTTTGAAAGATATTAAAATTTCGAAGAAACATATTTTTTATACAAATTTGATCCAGAAAATTCTAGCGAATGAAGAATTCCGTTAATTTTAAATTTAGTTTTGGTAACAAAGGATAATTGTTAAAAATTTTGGAATTTACCGTCATGCCCCAAAAAATTCAGAAATATGAAAACCTCAAATACTAAAGAGTCATTAATTTTACGATAAACTGTAATTTGTCAATTTGAGAACTCTTTAATAAAATCGAGTATCTCATATTTAATACTACGAAATAAGTATATAGATAATAAAACATGATGTATGGAATTTTTCTTTCATGTTTATACTTATTGCTTTTGATTACAACATTTTTCATGTAATTATCTATTTCAGAATTCTACTTCGAAGAATATTAGAATTTAAATTATGTTTAATTAAAGTAACCAAATTATGAATTTATGCTATGTATAAATTATGAATTTACTTACTTTATCGATTTTTATTTCAAGGAAACGTAGCAAAATTCTATATTTTAAAATTCAAAGGGATTAATTGTTAGAACATTTCTCGAATATTAACAACTCTACATTCTCATTAATTAAAAAATACGTCGAAGGAGGCTTATAAAGTATTGTAATCCGATATGATATCCTCTTCACAATAATGTGATAGGTAACATTACATAAATTTCTATTTTATATGAGAGTACGTAATGACCTACATAATGACCTACTTCAATATTAAAATGGTCGTTATAAAAAATTTACTGTATTGAAATTATAAAGTGTATTGAATCTTTTCCGCTACATTGAAGTAACCTTCATATTCCGTCGTGTCCGGTGTAGTATCGCTAATAAATTGTCCTCCTGCTCCATAATTAGAAAAACAATGGAACTCACTTCTCTTGTACAGATTCTGAAAAACGGACAACTAAAGAATATCAATACTTCGGTATGTTGAAATTTTCGGATTTAGACGGAATTGTTTCGTTCAATGATTTAATAATTAAGAAAGATAACACTATTTAATTCGACTTATATAATAATCACAGGTTTAAATTTGACAGAAGCAGATTGACAATAGTAATTATTTTAATTAATTAATAAACAATATATATGGTAAATAATATAAGATGATAACTTCAAGAACAATGATTTTTAGTGTCCGCATAAACCAGAACAAATAACTTACAATACCGTAACGCTGTTCCTGAATCAATAGTTCTGGCTTATCGTTAACTATTGCGCCAACGGCTACCATATCTGAATTTAGATGTATCTCGGAGCATTGCTGTCCTCTAATAAAATCGTCAAATGGTAACATAAAACGCTCCTGATAATCGTCCCACATACGGTTACACGCCACACTTCCGTATTTTATTTTTAGAACACCACCTAAAGCTTTGAGATAAGATATCAAAATTTATGTGATTGTTGTTGCATTCTTTTTTAACTACATCCTTTTTTAACTATATACCAGACTACTAATTACCAACAACTTTGTTTTCATTCCTTCTATATCTTTCATAAAGAACCGTTTGCATTGAAGTTATGATATCTGTGTCTCTAATTTTTCGACCATTGGCACGCACTCTGATAACAAGACCCACCCTACCCTCGCTGACAAACAAAGTGCCCTTGTGGGTGGCTACCATTTGGTTAGGATCAGTTAACTTTTTTATTGTTGTTCGTCCGTTACGCCTCTCTGCGAAAATAAGGCGACTCTCGTTCCTAAGATCCATAGGTGCTCTGTATATTGCATTCATAATGAGCTACAACAGTAATCAAGTTTATGAAAAACATTAATAATATCGTAGGAATCGTGTATATGATAAAAGCATAATTGAAACTCAATACAATAAGTTGTGAAAATATTGATAATTCGTACATGTCCGTAATAAGGCATGCGTGGTTTTGTAGCGTAAGAAGATCCGATGACAAAGGAATCACGGCTGGCTGTAAGTATTTGTCGAATATCTCGTGTTTTACGATTCCACGGTACACTTTCGTCGTAAAAAAGTAATTCTAGTACCGACGTGTTGCCACCTAATCCTGTATGAATTATTCATTTTTTAAAGATACTCCATTTAATGAAAAATTAGCCGCTTTGTTGTGATTTCTTACCTACTCCGGCAAGATTATATGGTGCTGCAGTTAGACAAGGACAGCTAGCTATGTCGACGTTCAATTGTTGAAACAGGGGTTGCATTCCATTTTGCAGAACTATTATCACGTAACACACGCATCAAATATGATGTGTTTGGTGAATTAAATAATAAATATTGTATAAACACATACCTTGTACAATTTCTGAGAGAGTCGGTGTGTGCAAAGAATTTGTTGCATAAGGAAGGAATTCAGTTGTGTAGGAATCGCCATTTGGTTTCTCAGCCATAATACTAAATTAAAACTGGAAAGCCATTAAATTTTTACTGAAAGCTACGCGTATTTATTTACAAATTATTGTATTATAATAATAAATTTGATGTTAAATTAGAGAAATGTTGATGTTGTTAGAGAATTGTTGATGCGTGCTATTTGAAATAAAATAAATTTGGGGGGATGGTTGCTAGTTTATTATAGTTACTTATAATATATATGTTATTGCTGAGAAGTTTGGTGCATTTTTAAATTTCGAAAGAAAAACTTAAACATTGTATTGTAAATATACTAAAATTTATATTATCTGTATTCTAAATTATTGTAATAATATACGGTTAAAAATGAAAATAAATTTTACTTTTTAAATATAATAATTGGAAAAAGGATCGTGATTGATCTAGAAATTATGAAATACTCCAAACTTTTGAGCAATAGTATATGGTGAGTTTATTTGCAATAATTTGTTATAAATACTGCATCAAAATATATTATGTAAATTTTATACGTATCATTTTTGGACAAAACTGAAATGTCTTAACTCATTAATATTCAAGAACTGGTTAATTAACTAGTAAGCTGTTGGTACTAATTGTACATAGTTGCTATTTTTGAATAAAATTTAAACGGTTTATTATTTCGTATCTGTGCATTAACTATAATTTAAAAATACATTATATGTCGGGCTGTTTATTTTTTAATAACATTACAATTTGCTATTTTATTTTCGCAACTAGGAGCCGTGATATTATTGCTAAAACGTTGGTTTCCATAAAACAAATGCAAGATGTGTCTCTTATACATAAGAATAGATTAAATATTATTAAATAAATGACACACACACACACACACACACACGCACACGCCACGCGCGCGCGCGCGCGCACACACACACAAAACATATATTAACTATTACTGTCATTTATTGAATTATAAAGTTACATACACCACTGAAAAAGATTATAGTGAAATGATCGAGTTTGGAATATTAAAGAAAACGTTTTATTAAGTATCAGCATAAGAGATCTAGCCTGACTTCTTTAGTTTTTATTTATCTAGATGAATTATATTTATTTTGAACCTTACTTAAAATTATAATCTATAATATTTTTATTTCTTTTATATATTTTATTTAGTCTTGAGTTAATAATAATTCTGTGAGCTGACATGCATTATTATATTATATTTACTATTTTAAAATTGTTAAATGTTTCGCTTATTTAAACAATTTTGTTCGTCTCGTAGTCGTTTAATTTAAAATAATAAAGATATTATGCCGTGTATGTGTGCTTATATGTCAAGTATTTGTGTCATGTACTTACTTATTACGTTGCAAAAATATAGCTTGATTGTTGAATTTAATTTCTTTGTTACATCACTGTCACAGACATGTCTTTGCCGTCATATATGATCTATATATATAACGGTATGGTGCACACTTTGTCGCTATTTGTTCAAATATAACAAGAAAACATTGGTTTAAGAAATAGAATCATAGCGGTCATAAGATTCAGTAGTAATAAATAAACATAATTTCGTGAAATCGTTAACGTTTTGAAAATTCACAATCTAATGGAAATTTGATATGTATTGTTTATTTAAAAAAAAATTAGTTTCAATTAGTTCGACGATTTATAATGAGCTGTGCGTATTCATAATATAATGCGACATAATTGAAAGATTAAAATAATATACTATATGTTTAATTATTAATCTATATTTTGTTATTAATTTAAGATTATTGCTTATTTTGTTTATTTTTAATATGTACACGGAGAGAATGATTTTATTGAAAGATTTAGAAATTTAGCTAGATATAGATCTGAGAATAAATTTGTTAATGTATCAAAATCATTTTGTAGAATCAAGTTGATTGCTAGACATTTTTGCTGCGTTACTTTTGACTTTCCATATAAAAATTTTGAAAATCCAACAATATTAAATTTTCTGTATTCAGCAAAAGTCTCTGTGTATAATACCATACAATTGGAATTAGTTATTGCATTTGAGTTGTATATAAACTTTCATTGAAAACGAACTTTTTATTTGACTATTTATTTAGTCTTTATTTTTTTATTTGGCCTATGTATATATTTAAACTAAACATGTTCTTTGTGACTTAAGTACATTCATTTTTTATTAAGAGAAATAAAATTAATTTAAAAGAATGTAGTCGAATGGACAATTCTTTTTTAGCACAACATAAGTTGTATTATTAAAAAAACAAATTTTACACGGTGTACTTGAGCGCAAATGAGATCCGTTTTTGGGATAGACAAGTACGTCATTTGTGAGTTGCAATTTAAAAACCTGTGTCAAAACATTGAGATATTTTTGGCTGTTTTTAAATAGATTATCTTTTCAATTTTGTATCTTAATAAAAATGTTATGTTTCTAAAAATTATGTGTATTCAACATTCTGCAGTTTGATAAAAAATTTTTTCTAAAATTTTTAATTATTTTACAGAAACGGTATGAAGCTTTATCTATAATATGCTTTCTTATCAATTTTCTGACGAATTTTTCTTACGAGTTTCGATGTTGGTTATAAGTATTGCAGGATTAATTTTAAAGTTGCGTAACTTGATAAAAAAAAATTGTACGTAAATATTTAAAACAATATTTTGAAAATATAATTCTGCAGTTTTTAATAAAAGTACTACGTTTTTTAAATAATTTTTTTATTGTGTTATTGATGCATTAACATTGGATTCTCTGTACAAGCACACACGCGCGCGCGCACACACACACACACACACACACACACACACAAATTAATCTGTTTTTTTATTATTAAGTCATTATTGTTACTTACTATGTTTATTTTCAACATATAATATCGTAATGATGGAGCTAATTAATGCATTTAAACTATATATAAATTTTCTAACTGGAAAAAATTTTTTATTTGACAATTGATGTATTAATTTAGTCCTTATTTCTTTTATTGGAAACGTATAACGTGTTTAATACCCAACGTGAATACGGATGCCTATGTTTCTGTTAGATTTTAAGCTGGATTAAAATCTTATCACCATATTTGTTGCAGTTATGACAATGTTAGCATTGAATACAATGGTTTTGACAAAAATTTAATCCGGGAAGCAATTCAGCCAGAAAAAATTGTGTTTTGCCAGCTTAAGCTAAACATGGTCTGTTTGACATGTACTTAAGTACACACATACTTTATTGCAAAGATCTTTTTATATGCTTTAGTATTTTGATAAATTTGTGCAAAGAAATGGGAAATACAGAGAAAATACGTACGAAAAATGTAAATATTTAAACAAAATACATATTTTTTATTTCATACTTTTTCATAAATAACAATATCTTTTATCTTTTATTAATTAATTTTGCATTTGTTGTGATAATTAAATTGACCACAACCAATAGAAACTAGATAACTCGTTAGCTGTCGATATTGCGATTTACGTAAACAATTTCCGTTATTGTTAATGATTATTAATAATGGATTGATAAAAACAATTGTCATTAATAAATATAAAATTAAATATCCATCGACATTTAATTTTTTTATTTTTTAATTAGAATTGTTATATATCCGACATTTATATATTAGTAAAAGATATAATGCAGTATTTTCATAATCATTTTCATTGACTAATTGACGGTCATTTTCTTGTGTTAAATTATTAGATATCTATTTATTTATAAAGAATACAGTAAATTGTTCATTTCAAAAAATTGTTGAACTAAAAAGAGTAGTAATTAAATAATGTATATTACCTTTAAATTAGAGATAATTTAAAATGGCGTTACTTGGACGCACAAAAGTTATTCGTCAAGAAAATCAGCTTCTAAAATCAGAAATACATGCAATACTCGCTTGCTTATATCAGAACAGAATGTATTCATTGTATAAAGCAACTAATTGTTGAATGTATATTTTCTACAAACAAAGTTTTTTTCATAAAAATTTTATTTTAATATTGTACTTTTTATTTTGATTGTATATATACAGGATGCCCCGAAAGTTTTTGCCAATCACTTTTATGATAGAGCGGACTGATCTGAGTCGAAATGTCCTCTACTATTTTGCAATTTTTGCAATAGTTACAAGATATTAATTACTAAAAATTGCTAAATATTAGTCTTGAATAATTTTTTATTAAAATACTATCAACTTTATAAAAAACTGCAAGATACAAAAATAATATATTTTCTTCTCATAAAGTTCTAAAAAATTTTTTAGAATATTTTCAGAATTTTTTCAGAATTTTTTAATACCGTATGTTTTCATGTTGGTAAAAATAAAAAAATGCAGTACTAAAATTTGATAAAAAATTCCGAAAACATTCTTAGTGTTCTATGAGAGAAAATAAATGATCTTTGTCTTCCTAGTTTTTCTGTAAAGTTGGTAGTATTTGAATAAAAAATTGTTTAAGACAATATTTGGCAATAATTAATATCTTGTTAAATTGTGAAAATTGCAAAATGATACAGGACTATTCGACTCAGTTTAGTTTGCTATCTACACAAAAGGCAAACTTTCAGGCTTCTCTGTATATATATATATATATATTGTACGTATTTATATATTATAATTATGCTGGCGCGCAAGTCTAATATTTTGAAAACATCAAAATATTTAATATGCATAACAAAATTTATTAGAAAATTATGAATGTCCGAGTCATTGTAAGATTATGAATGTGTTGTATGTAGTTATACGAACTGTATGTATATCTTATAAAGGATTTTGTTAACAAGAAATAAAAAAATGATTTAATTTAATTTATTTCAAATTAATAAACATAACTGGACAAATTCGTGTGAATCACATTTGATATGAACGTGAAATTTACATTTTACAGTTATAACATTGAGAAATAGTTAATGAGAAATTGATATCTTAGCTTTTATTATTATTTAGTTATAATAACAACTGGTAATAATATTGCGAATTTTTTATGACAGTAATAATAACAAGAAAATTGGAAAAATTAAATGTTACTTCCAACGGGTTGTAAGCCATTATTAAAAAAATAACTTTATTTGTAATTAATTACCTTTATTTGTTACTTTAAAAAAAATTTGTCGACTATTTAAATTATTTATTAGTTTCATCAGTAAATATTTTTCGGTAATCATAACGTATAATGGAAATAAGTTTCTTTTTAAAATGACTTTCTTAACTTTAGCACAACCTTAGCAATGAATTAGTTATCAACATTTTTAGTCATAAAGAATAGAACGTTATTACCAAATTGTTAATATAAAAATTAACGATGAAAGTAACGCTTAGAAATTGTTTCCCCCAATAATGTTTGATTATTGTAGATAATTTAAAGTACAAGCTGACAGACAAATAAATTAAAATCACTATAATACATCTGATTTAAATAGTTATAATTGTTAATGTAATATTTAGTTAATGCTAAAAAATTTTTGAAAGATATGTTAAAATTTCGAAGAAACATATTTTTTATACAAATTTGATCCAGAAAATTCTAGCGAATGAAGAATTCCGTTAATTTTAAATTTAGTTTTGGTAACAAAGGATAATTGTTAAAAATTTTGGAATTTACCGTCATGCCCCAAAAAATTCAGAAATATGAAAACCTCAAATACTAAAGAGTCATTAATTTTACGATAAACTGTAATTTGTCAATTTGAGAACTCTTTAATAAAATCGAGTATCTCATATTTAATACTACGAAATAAGTATATAGATAATAAAACATGATGTATGGAATTTTTCTTTCATGTTTATACTTATTGCTTTTGATTACAACATTTTTCATGTAATTATCTATTTCAGAATTCTACTTCGAAGAATATTAGAATTTAAATTATGTTTAATTAAAGTAACCAAATTATGAATTTATGCTATGTATAAATTATGAATTTAGTTACTTTATCGATTTTCATTTCAAGGAAACGTAGCAAGAGATTCTAAAAGATTCTAAGATTTTTTAAAATTCAAAGAATTTAATTATTAGAATGTTTCTCGAATATTAACAACTCTACATCCTCATTAATTAAAAAATACGTCAAAGGAAGCTTATAAAGTATTGTAATCTGATATGACATCCTCGTCACTATAATGTGCTAAGATAACATTACATAAATTTTTGTTCTATATAAGGGGGGGTACATAATAACCTAGTTCAATATTAAAATGGTTATAAAAAATTTAGCGTATTGAAAGATTCAATACAGGATTCAATATTGATACTTTTCCGCTACGTTAAAGTAACCTTCATATTCTGTCATATCTGGTGTAGTATCGTTAATAAATTGTCCTCCTGCTCCGTAATTAGAGAAACAATGGAACTCACTTCTATTGTATACATTCTGAAAAACGGACAAAGAATATCGATATTTCGGTATGTTTAAATTTTCGGATTTAGATGCAACTCTTTCATTCAATGATTTAATAATTAAGAAAGATACCACTATTTAACTCGACTTATATAATAATTACAGGTTTAAATTTGACAGAAGCAGATTGACAATAGTAATTATTTTAATTAATTAATAAACAATATATATGGTAAATAATATAAGATGATAACTTCAAAAACAATGATTTTTAGTGTCCGCACCAGAACAAATAACTTACAGTACCGTAACGCTGTTCCTGAGTCAATAGTTCTGGCTTATCGTTCATTATTGCGCCAACGGCTATCATATCTGACTCTAGATATATCTCGGAGCATTGCTGCCCTCTAATAAAATCATCAAATGGTAACATAGGCTCCTGATAATCGTCCCACATAAGGTTACATGCCACACTTCCGTATTTCATTTTTAGAACACCACCTAAACCTTCGAGACATAAAAAATTATGTGATAGTTTTTATATATCTTTTTTTAACTGTATACATCAGATTACTAATTACCAACAACTTTATTTTCATCTTCTCTATATCTTTCGTAAAGAACCGTTTGCATTGAAGTTATGATATCTGTGTCTCTAGTTTTTCGACCTTTGGCACGCACTCTGATAACACGGCCCGCCATACCCTCGCTGACAAACAGAGTGCACTTGTGAGTGGCTTTCATTTGGTTAGGATCAGTTAACTTTTCTATTGTTGTTTGTCCGTTAGGCCTCTCTGCGAAAACAAGGCGACTCTCGTTCCTAAGATCCATAGGTGCTCTGTACGTTGCATTCACGATGAGCTGCAACAATTATCAGGTTTATGGGAAATAATAATGTCATAGGAGTCGTGTGTATAATAAAAGAATAATTTAAACTCAATAGAATAAGTTGAATAGTATTAAATCAATAGAATATAATTACAAAACAACAGTAAGGTAAGGATGATTTGATGATATGATTTTTAGATTATTGCAGTTTGCTGTCTATCGTTACTTCATCAGTTATGTAACAGTTATTATCAATTTTTTATTGTCATAGTAGTATTATTAACATAGGTATAAAAATGTGAAAATATTGATAATTCATACATGTCCGTAATAAGGCATGCCTGGTTTTGTAGCATAAGAAGATCCAATGGCAAAGGAATCATGGCAGCTGGTTGTGAGTATTTCTTGAATATCCCGTTTATTACGATACCACGATACATTTCCACCGTGAGGAAGGATTTCTACTATCGACGTGTTGCCACCTAGTCCTGTATGAATTATTAATTTTTTTAAGATACTCTATTTAATGAAAAATTAGCCGCTGTGTTGTGATTTCTTACCTACTCCGGCGAGATTATATGGTGCTGCAGTCAGATAAGGACAACTAGCTATGTCGACTTTTACGTCGTGGAATAGGGGTTGCATTCCATTTTGTAGAGCTATTATCACATAACACACGCATCAAATATATGTTTGGTGAATTAATTAATAAACATTGTATACACATACCTTCTGCGATTTCTGAGAGGATCGGTGTGGCCAAAGGTGTTGTCTCATAAGAAAGATGTCCAGGGTCAGTTGTGCAAGAATCCCCATTTGGTCCGTCTGCCATAATGTTAAAGTAGAACTGGAACACAAGGTTATTAAATTTTACTACGCGTAATGATTTACAAATAGTTATATTATAATCATAAATTTAATGTTAAATCTGAGGAATGTTGATATTAGCTCTATTTGAAATAACATTTTAAGGGGATGGTTGCTAATTTATTGTAGTTATAATAATCTATAATATATATGTTATTGTTGAGAAATTTGATGCATTTTTTCTAAACTTTGAAAGAAAATTTAACTTATTTATTCACTGTAATTATTCATTGTAAATATACAAAAACTTATATTATCTCTATCCTAAATTATTGTAATAATATACGTTTAAAAATTAAAATAAATTTTATTTTTTAAATACAATAGTTGGTAAAGGATTGTGATTTATCTAAAACTAATGAAATATTCCAAACTTTTGAGTGATAGTATATGACAGGTTTACTTGCAATAATTTGTTATAAATACTGCATTAAAATATATTATGTTAATTTTATACGTATCATTTTTGGACAAAATTGGCAAATGTCTTAACTCATTAATATTAATAAACTGGTTAATTAATTAGTAAGCTGTAGTTGCTACTAATTGTACATAGTTGCTAATTTTGAATAAAATTTAAATAATTTATTATTTGGTAACTGTGCATTAACTCTCTCTATATTTTAAAAATACATTGTATGTCGCGCTGTTCATTTTTTATAACATTACAATTTGCCATTTTATTTTTACAACTAGAAGCGGTTATAATATTGTCAAAACGTTGGTTTCCATAAGACAAACGTAAGATGTGTATTGTAGATTTAAATATTATTTACATTGTAGATTAAATATTATTAAATAAATAGTGATAGTTAACAAACATATTAATCAGATATCGTTCATTAGTTGCGAAACAGAAAATGTACTAATAATTTCAAATCAACGATCGTATTAGGAAGAACATATGATGTCTATATTCTTAACGAAGAATTATTGTCGATACTCATCAGTTTGGTATATAAATATAATGGGATCAAACACATACAACATACACACACAACACATATTAACTGTTACTGCCATCTATTGAAATTGTAAAGTTACATACACCACTGAAAAAGATTATAGTGAAATGATCGAATTTGGAATATTTAAAGAAAATGTTTTATCTATTGTCAACATAACAGTTCCAGTCTGGCTTCTTTAACTTTTATTTATCTAGTTGAATTCTATTCATTTTGAACCTTATTTAAAATTATAATTCATAATATTTTTTTTTCTTTTATATATTTAGTCATGAGTTAATGATAATTCTGCGAGTTATCATGCATTATTGTATTATATTTACTATTTTATAAAATTATTACATGTTTTACTTATTTAAACAACTTTGTTCGCTCCGTAGTCATTTAAATTAGAATAATGAAGATATTATGTCGTGTGTGTGCTTACATGTCAAGTATTTGTGTCATTTACTTACTAATTACGTTGCAAAAGTTTAGCTTGATTGCTGAATTTAATTTCTTTGTTACATCACCGTCGCAGACACGTATTTGCCGTCGTATGTGACCTATATATGAATAACGGTATGGCACATTTTGTCGCTGCTTTTTCAAATATAGTAAGAAAATATTAGTTTAAGAAATTATAGAATCATAGCGGTCATAAGAGTCAGTAGTAATAAATAAACATAATTTCGTAAAATCGTTAATGTTTTGAAAATTCACAATCCAATGGAAATTTGATATTGTTTATTTTAATAAAGAAATTGATTTGAATTAGTTCGACAATTTATAATAAGCTTTGGTTGTTCGTAATATAACGCGACATAATTGAAAGATTACGGTAATATACTACATGTTTAATTATTAATTTATATTTTGTTATTATATTTTAAGATTTTTGTTTTATTATAAATTTAAAATTATTGTTTATTTTGTTTATTTTTAATATGTACACGGAGAGAACGATTTTACTGAAAGATTTAGAAATTGAGCTAGATACAGACCTAAGAATAAATTTGTTAGATTATCAAAATAATTTTGTAGGACGGTCAAGTTGATTGCTAGAGATTTTTGCTGCGTTACTTTTGATTTTCCACATAAAAATTTTAAAAATCCAATAAAATTAGATTTTCTGTATCCAGCAAAAATCTCTGCGTATAATATCATACAGTTGGAATTAGTTATTGCATTTGAGCTGTATATAAACCTTCATTGAAAATGAATTTTTTATTTAAATATTAATTTAGTCCTTATTTTTTTACTTGGACTATTTATGTATTTAAATTAAACATGTTCTTTGTGACTTAAGTATATACATTTTTTATTAAGAAAAATAAAAACGATCTAAATGAATTTAGTCTAATAAATAATTTTATTTCGGTGCGACATGATTTGTTATTGAAAAAAATAAATTTTACACAGTGCAATGGAGCGCAAATAAGATTCTTTTTTGGAACAGATAGGTATAGACAAGTACATCATCTGTGATTAGTGTAATTTTAGAACTTGTACTTTGAGTTTTTTTTGTATCTGCAGGGTTTTTGATATTTGCATAATTGCAGTACAAATAACTTACAGATGTAACTTTGTTCCTGGACTAATAGTGTTGTGTTGGAGTTATCTAATGTACTAACAGCTACTAGTTCTCATTCTGGAATTATTTCTTGATATTGATGGCGTCTAATGAAATTGTTGAATACATTTATTGATAACATCGGCCTTGGATATTTTTCTGGTATAATGTGCCACTCTTCCATTTCTCATTTTTAGAACGCTATTTAAAGTTGCCGGACATACAAAATTATA
>NW_017306059.1:2027978-2031847 GCF_001594115.1 Trachymyrmex septentrionalis | reverse complement strand
TTGATAACATCGGCCTTGGATATTTTTCTGGTATAATGTGCCACTCTTTCATTTCTCATTTTTAGAACGCTATTTAAAGTTGCGAGACCGGACATACAAAATTATGCGACATTTTATCATTTCTCTAAGTAAATATACTAGATTGCTAATTATTAATTGTTCCATTTCTATTGTTACTGAAACTTTCATGGAAAATAATTTGCTTCGCTGTTATGATATCTCCAGGCATATTTCCAGATTTGTGATCCTTGGCACTTTGATATTACTCGCTCTACTCTCACTAAGAAAAAAATTGACCATGAAGGAATATATCATTGGATCAGAATCAGTTAATGTTTCCATCTCTGTCAGTCCGCTATCGGCTTCTCCGAAGATAATGTGACTCGCGTTCTTAATAATCATAGGTGCTTTATACGTTGCATTCATAATGAGCTACAACAATAGTTACGTTTATTAGAAATGCGATAAAATGGAAACGAGTTTATGAAGCATTATTAAAAATTTAATAATATAAATTGAATGATAATAAATGAATAAAATTAAAATAATAATTAGATAGCGATAAATTATTAGTAGAATGCGCAATTTATTGCACAGTTTATATTATTTTGCACTGCTTTATTCGTTATGTACAGGGTGAGTCAAAGAAACGAGACGTTTTTTGCATTATTAACGACTTTTGGACAATGTCGATACGACTAGATACATTGTGCCCTATATTTTGATGTAATTAAAATTAATCACATAAAGTTTCTAAACTTTTATTTTTCTTTTTTAAACTTTCCTATTTTTTTGTCTCCCTTGTATTAGTATTGTAATAGTATTATCGTTCTCTTGCGCATGAAAATATGAAAATATCAATGTAATATACATGTCCATTATAAGGCATATGTGGCTTCGCAGTGTAACGAGTTGCGATGATGAAGGAATCGTAACAAGTTGCTGATAATATTTCTTTAAAATTCCATCGAATCAAGCTCCGGTTTGTGTCTTAAAAACGTGCATCCATCGCTTTGTATTGCTGCATAATTCTGTAGATTTTTAAAATTCATTTTTAATGAAAAATCAAACGCTCTGTTTCAATTACTTATCTACAATACTTCAGCAAGACTAAATGGTGCTGTAGTTAGATAAGGGCAGCTGGTTACATTGACGTCGCGGAAGAAGGTTTGCATTCCATTGTGCAGAACTACTAAGGATCAACAACGTAATCTAACGTTGTATTAGAATAAACTTATAAAATTTAAGATGTTTTATTATCAGTCTGTGATTTCATTGTTTATTGTATTTGTTTGCCGTATTTATAAAATATATAGATCTCTTCACGTAATATAAAATTTACATAATATAAAAATCTTTAACAAATCATATTATTACAGAAACTGAATTAGCTAATACGAAGAGAATAATAAATGGTTCTTTTAAATAAATATTGTTTTACTGTATTGCAATGTTGTAAATAATTAAGAATACAGATTTTATAAATTAATAATTAGATAGTAACAACACAATTAATAAAATAAAGATAGTTACGTACATATATAATGTAAAAAAAATATGATATGTACATATTTTTTGTTTAATAAAAAGAAACAAGTTTTCATTGAAGTAAAAAAGATTGTCAAAATTATAATGTAAATATTTTAATTAAATATGGCAGTTTTCATGTTAGGATTTAACATTGATTTAATTATTTTCTCAAAAGCAGTTTTTCAATGACAAACAAGCTTCAAGAGTTATCAAAATTTTATCATATTGATATTAAATTGAATATATGGTTATTGGTTATCTTTTATGCATAATATATTCTAGTAATATATATCAAAAAGTTCCGAGCATTTAATTAACGTATGGTTCATGTTTACTTTTTCTCGAAAGATCGTTACAAAATTATAGTACCGTAAAACAAGTTCATTTTACATATGATAACGTTGACTCTTTGAGGGAGTGTCACTATGATATTAAATCGAAAAAGCTAAGATAAAATTTAGTATTTGGTTGATAGAGCTATGTGCTAATAAAATTTGTATCCTATCTTTTTATTATTATGAAAATGTATGCCTAAATAATTATTTGATCGAGTAGACGTCTTTGCGCGTGAACGACGCTAGAATTCCCTAACAATCTTGTTCCAATAAGTAGGCGAAATTTTTACTATTATGGTACATTGGTGAGTATTTGGATTAATATAATATATTATAGATCTTCGTTTTTTCTCATCGTATTTGCCTCAGCGTGTTTTTTGTTGAATTAAATTTCCTTTCTCGAAGAAATACTTCCCAAGGAACTGCTGTCTCATTATATGTGATATGTCGAAAAAACGGTGCGGTGATTTTGGAAAGAGATCAGATGAGGAGATACGTTTTTCTTTACAATGAATGTGACGGATGTGGAAGGATGTGCTGTAATGGAGGTAAACTCCATTCGCTGTAACGAACGTATGTCGTGCATGTGGAATTACGTTTTATCTAGTGGCTGATGAGTAGCAATGCGAGCGGAGATAGCAGAATGTTTATTGTATATATTGAGAGAGAAGTACACTTCTCCCTTGTGCATCCGTTTTTTTATTATCAAATAAGAGAATAAAATCGAGCCAAAGCTCTTTCTTGTTATTTCTTTCTTCTTTAACTTCTTTCCTTTTCTTTGATCTTGCACGTGTACGCTTCAGGATTTCCGTACAATAATATCTTTTGTCTGAGTTTAATCGAGACAGCATTAATCAACGCTATTACCTCTCTTGCGCGCATCTGTTCCCCGTAATTTTACAAATTGATACTTCAATCTGCTCTTCTCACAGAGTGAAGAGATCTCACGTCTTCTCTTTTATTTAGCGTTGGTCAGGATTAACAAACAACGTCGTCGTTTCTCTTACATATGTACAAATATATGTGAGGAAAGAATCGATGGTTTCTATATAATGAAACAATTAAGATTGTCCAACGTCTTTGAAATAGTCTAGTTTCTTTTATATATTCAACTAGAATTACAGAAATTTACATCGCAAACATCGTTTATAATATAATATCTGTAATGTTTTATTCAGAGAAAAATATATGATATGTGACTTTAGATATTTGTTCTTGTAAAATATGCGGAAACATGCCGTATTCGCGTTGAGTCCAGCGTAAGTAATTCGCTAAAAGTAATTCCCGTAAGTTGGATGTTCATATTTTTTAAATTTCAGGCCATTCCTGTGCCATCATTCACGCTGTTCTGCGCCGAATTCTAAACGAACGCGATGTCATAAAATGGGTACCCGTGAGAAACAGGACTGCTTAGTGCGTTTAAAAAAAAAAAAGAAAGAAAGAAAGACTCGGACAGTTTTTGTATTATTATAGTTCGTCTGCGCGCGACGCATTGCACGTCACGAGCGCCCCGTGCCGCGAGTTATGAAATATCGCGAAACGTCAAGGTGGCGGGGGGAGGATGAGAAGGGGTGCGCGAAATAGTAGGTCAGCGGTGGTTGTGACTACCACTACATGGAGGAGTCCATATACGCGACGGTAAAAGGAAGAGAAAATCCACCTCGAAATTTTAGCCGACCGAGTACGGACTTTACGGTCGACGTGTCGCGAAGAGAAATGTTCCCATTTTTTTTGTCGGTCTTATGAATTATTATCTCGTCGCGGCACGCTGAACAAGGCGCACTTTTGCGATCATGCGGTCTTTTCCGCGCGCCTCGACCTCTATCGATGGACCGGAAATTGAAGGAATCTGGAGGTGTCGGAATGGAAATTAAAACTCGTGCACAGACACGACGGCAAAGTACCTTCGGTTCTAGAGTTTTAATCGAAACTATCTCACTCTTCTTCCTTTCTTTCTCTGTCTTCGAACTTGTAGTTTCAATAAATAGCATCCCTAAACATTAT
>NW_017306059.1:2022802-2027878 GCF_001594115.1 Trachymyrmex septentrionalis | reverse complement strand
GTTGTGCGAATAGTAATATATATATATATGTATGTATGTGTATATATATGTATTTTGTGTGTGTGTGTGTGTGTGTGTGTGTGTGTGTGTGTGTGTGTGTGTGTATGTGTGTTAATAATATTAATAATTTTTATTAAATAGTAACGAAGTCGCATTTCATTAATTCTGAATAGCTTCTTGTAAAATTTATAATAAATCTAGAGAAGTAGGAAAAAAATGGAACAAAATATAAGTCAATTTTTGTTTCAAAGATTATTTAGTGAAGCAAATTTCCATGAAATCCTCTTAATTTCAGCATCCTATATATCTTGCTGCGGTCATTTTCGCTCGCCCGACGGGATACTGTGTTTACTCTACTTTAATACCACCAACGGCAGAGTCAACGTAGTGACCGATCAGAGGGATTTAAGGGAAAGGTGCTCCTCATTCGGCTATACATCGAGGATATCTCCCGTCCAATTAATCCTTTCAATTAATTCTTCTTGGACACAGTTTCTAGATGGAGTTTCTTAGAAACCCTGTGTGCGCGCGATTTCTAAATGTACTTGATAAACCACGAGGTAAACAGAAGAGATTTTGTTGCTATCACAAAATTGATAGAAAGTGGATGGCATTGAAATCTACAGTATTCTTCTTCAGTGGAATCATCACATGGAATCATTATCCGTCACAACTTTCTCAATCTTTCAGCACTCGATATCTTGGTAACTAAGTCTGAAATTAAAATCAATAAATCTCAGTAAGTCAACTAAAAGTTGGTAAGTCTCGAATAAGAGAAGATTCCATTAGTTTGCTCCATTTTAAATTGAACGACGAATTGAGATTCCATTTCGCGTTTTCATGCTTTTAGGTCTCGCCTCGTTTCTAGACGGGAATCGTGTATGCGTTCCGAAGTATCGGAATCTTTCGGTCACGATATCTTATCCGTGGTCAGTCAGTTCAAATTTAAGTCGCGATACAAAAGCGCGAAATATTATTTCGCACGATAGAGCTTAGGTTATAAGGCAGAAGAGATGATAAATCTCGGGGATATACGACGACGCGTTAACGAGGCACGTTATTTCGATATCTGCGAGAAAAGGAAGACGGCCGGGAGGCTTTACTTTACTTCACGGACGGGGAGCAATATTTTATGTCTGGTCGGTAACTGGCACCTGACTCTTACGCTTTTCCTCCATCGTGCTCGGATCAGCAGGGCGAATGGTTGGAACGGGAGACGTTAGGAAAGTGAAGCGCGAAGATAAGAAGCGGGGACGAGGGAGAAAGAAAGAGAGATGGATAAAGAGATCCCGGAAATATCGAAGGGGAGGATATACGGTAAGAATTAACTAGAGGTCATACGAGCTGCTCTCTTCCGTGTTCGCTGTCTTCTCTGCCCTCTAAGGACGCGGCATGAAATTGTGCGTAAGAAGGCCAGTGCAAAGAAGTCTTCAATTGTTTTTCGATATCTCGTGGCTAACCCGAATATCGGATTACCAATTGCCTACGGTTGAACTGAAAAAATAATGTATGCTCGGTAATATATCCATGTTTTATGGTTACATTACCGTCCCTCTTGCCTCTTTAAATTTCCATCTAGCTTTATTGCACCGAGTTGATAATGCAGAGTAATTGATATTTGGAAGGACATATTTATTATAATAAATTTTATCAGATATTTACTGAAAAATGTTTCTATAATTGAATTCTGTTACATTTTTATTATTTCTTTATTGCTTATTTATATTGGGATTTATGTTATTGATATAGTTACGCGTTATCACTTTGCATGAAATCTTATGTAACATTGTTAGTACATGTTACTGTACAAAAGAATAACTGTTGAATTGTCGTTATATCATATCTCCACGTTACGATTCTTTCTTATTTCTACTCTGAGATTTGCGTATATAAGATAAAATATAGTCGATAGGGGAGGACGAATATTTTCAACGTTCGCATTTTTGCACGCTCTGCAGACTTGAGCTCTTACCCTAATCCAAGTAGTGCGTTGATCTCGTAAACGGTACTGTATAGTCGTACCGAATTTGCATTTTGGGACGCAAGTTTCTTGCCCCGTTCCCTCCTTCCTTCCGCCAGCCAGCTCGATGAAATAAACCGCTCGATAGTCACCTTGCGTACCGATCCCACTCACGAATTCGTGGCACGACTCGCGCGCTATAAGGGATGAGAATCGTGCAATTTGCCGCGGAACAGACACAATGCGATGCGCATTAATTAAAACAGACAGATTTATTTTGCAATGAACAAATACATATATAATTTCTGCATTTTAGATTTCGCTGCCTGCGCAAATAAAAATTTATGTAGAATATACTATCGATTAAATTTTAATTGAAAATAGATCTTATCAATTGGAATCCTGTTCTTGTTCTTAGTTGAAATTCAATGAAGCGCGATATATCTTTGGAATTAATTCTAGGTTCTTAACGTATCATCCTTTAAACATTTCTCAAAATTACTTTGCTAGAAAGACTCATGTATGTAATTTTTATTTAGTAAGAACTTTTAAGAACTATGATTTTTGATGGATATAAATGGATACTTTTTTTATGGATATAAAAAAAAAATATTTTTTAAAAATAATCTATAAATATAATTTTTTGTAAATTTCAAAGAACTTTTAACAGTTATATGTATTATTTCTTGTACAATTGCCTATTAATACTTTTGGGCAGGATATGGTGCATGTATGAGTAATTTGATAAAGTAATTTTCTTCGTACAGTTTTTATCAAATAAACAAAAACTTAAGAAAGCTTTAAACAATTACTTCTCTGTCTTTCTTTCTCTCTTCCTTTAAGAAGTAAAGAGATAAAATTCTTGAATTCACATTACGATCTTACGAATTATTTTAATATATGCGTTTTGTGGTAAGATAGGATTTAAGTCATTATGCTAAATCCTTAAATGCTAGAGTCATTAGTAAGATCATGTCTTATGCAGTTACTCTTAACGATGTATTTTGTAAATATGAATGTCCTTAATGACCAAAAATATAACTATATTACGAACAGTATAATGTATTTTATAAGAATTAGACTTCTTTATATTATAATAATTAGAATAAAAAAATAATAATACAAACTATGCATATGTTAATTATTACAAGCCAAGAATATGTCAAAGAAATACATTAAAAATAATGGAACAGATTTGCCATATATTTTTATAATTTTTATTCCATGTGGAAGATAATTTAATTATATTAAAAGTGCGAAAATTTGCAAAGTATAGATTATTTTAAAAAATACTATAAAAAATACTGTTGCACAAAAATTTATCAATTTTAAAAAATTTATTCTCTACAAAAATTCATTGCAGATATAATAGGAAAAAAGATAATAATCTCGTTAATTTAGATTTTGCATATATTTTATGAAATTTTTACTCATTGTACATACTAATACGAAGAATTAAGGAAGAATTGCCGAATGCGTAGTATTTAAGCTATTTTTTATTATACTTTCTATTTGATACTGATTTGTACGCAAATGGATAATATTTCGGACATTTATTATTACATGTTTACTTTTCATCATTAACAAATTAATTTACAAGTCTTTTTGTAACATGCTGCAAAAGCGGATGTCTAAATCATATCTATAGGTCTTCTAAATCGTATCCCTTTTGAAAATATTGAATTTATGAATGAAATCAATTAAAAATATAAGATTAATAAAAGAAATTAATTAGTACGTAATAATTAACAAATATCTAATTTTAATGCTCTGCTAAATAAAATAATATTCATAAAACAATCTATTAAATTTTTGTCTATATTACTCATTTCTCATTTATTTCATATTTTTATTACTGAATGTTGCTTATATTAAGTATATAATAATATAAAATATTGAAATACGTTTATATGCGACCAGTATGCATTCTGCAACTGTCCTTAACTAATAAGAAATAATAATATTACTAATTTTGTTGATTATGTTGATTTAAATAGATCATAACACAAGTTGCTAAAATTGAAGGATAAAAGGAAAGGATCATTACGTATTTTAATAATAAATTTACAGATAAAAAAGATATTATTTTCTATATATTATTTTCTTTATTATACTAAATTATTTTTTATTTTAAACAAAATAAAATGGTAGACATGAAAGAACATCAAGATTGTGACAATATACATGTACCTATTTTTTGACGACGCTATAATAAAATATCAATAAACCGTATTACATACGCAGCAAAATGCATTAAATTTGGATGTTTAATTTGAATCCTCATAGATATGGCCACCTGTTGCACGAAAATATATCTCTCTCTGTATTGTATACGCAAACTACTACTACTTCCATATACTCTCTTATCTTAGATCGAATAATCTTCATTTGTGGCATACTTAATTTTCTAGACACGATTTAACAATACAACTTTGTCAGTTATTAACATACAATGTAACGGACTTTTAATCTACATCTTAGTAATGTTTACTACATTTTCAATGTCTTAATAACTTATTATTATCTCCGATATAGAAGCAATCTTTACATGTTAACATTCTTTTTTTATTTCACATAATACACATAAAATGTTCAATCAAAAAATTACATATTACTATTAAGATAACGGTATTATTACAGGAAAAATGATATTCTAATATCAATATGAATTCTTTACGTTTGAAACATTGAAATAATAATTAAATTAATTATTTAACATGTTTACTTACTTGCCTAATAAATGTCTTTATGATTTTGATTTTTATATACATGATTAAACAATCATGTATATAATAATCGTATTTTCTTAAAGAAAGTGACAGAACATATCATAATAAAGGGAGAGAGAAAATGTAATAATGATATTAACATATTCTAACATTAAATTGTAATTCTTAAAAATTCATGATTTTTAATAAAAAAAAGTAATTCTTTTTAATCTTTTAATTTAAATTTTTAATTTATTCTAAAATATTTTATTCAATTCTATGATGGTAATTTCATGTCTCTATGCTAATAATGTCAAAATGCGTTGAAAGAATTCATCTCTAGTCTACTTTCGCAGAATTAATATTCATATAATGTTACCAACGCGATGTAGTGTTTAAATACACGGA
>NW_017306059.1:2015292-2022702 GCF_001594115.1 Trachymyrmex septentrionalis | reverse complement strand
GTGTGTGTGTGTGTGTGTGTGTGTGTGTGTGTGTGTGTGTGTAAAATATATGTTTATACTTATATATATAAAGTTTTTTTATAATAATACGTAATAAATACAAATCGATAAAGTATTATTTAATAATTAAATGTATTCGCTTTTATGAAATTTTTGTGTTAATTAATTAATTAATTTTTAAATAAAATTTTAATTGCAAATTTAATTAGAAAAATAACTTAATGGAATATAAAATTATTATTTCAGCAAATTGTTTCAACTACAATAAATATCATAATTAAAGATTCGCATCATTAATTATCAATGAAAACGTTCTTTTGCTGAGGAAGTAAAGCTATCGGAGTTATTACATTTTTCCATCAATTTTCTTCGAGTCCATTAATAAAGCGCAGAAAATGTACAACGAAAATTTAACAGACTGATCTTTTTGTAATCGTATCTTTGAGTACGATCATTGAGCAGAACGAGAAAGCAGAATTCGTTCTTCTGATAGGTTTTAGTTGAATTTATAGCTATTCAGAACACAAAAGCATCGGCGAATTATATCTCTCAGCGCCGGAAGCGCGGAGTTGACGAGCCTTCCTGATATATACGCATGTACTTGAGTATATCTATAGATGGAAAAGAGCGAAGCTTGATGCGATCTAGGGAGAAAAATCGCCATCCGACCCGAAGGGACCTCGGTCCCTTCGAGTTTTAATCTGTCCTCGAGGAGAGAAAATGAGAGACAGAAATGGAGAGAGAGAGAGAGAGAGAGAGAGAGAGAGAGTGAGAGGTCATCCCAAATATTTTACCGATTCTCTATGAGAATTCATTCCGCACCAGCTTGCTGACAGTACGATTATTTCTTCGAGAGGAATTCAATTATTCTTTTTGTCTGTGTAAGCTTTAAAGTTATCGGAAAATCGAGAAAGGCGGATAATATTTCAGCGCTGAACAAATCGGCGACCGGAAATTCGAAAACTAACGAATTTATTGAATTAAGGAAGCTCTCCCAATGACGATGATATGTGAGTTATCGTGTTATGGATATAGATAAAAATTACTGAAAAAATTGGAAACTTTAAATAAAAAACACAATAAAAATCAGTTTTTTATTCCGGATCTAAAAGTTCTTTTTACTCAAATATTTTCTTTACGCTGTATTATTACTCTAGAATTCATATTTATATCATAAAAAAATCATTATACTCTAGAATTCATATTTAAAAAATTTCCTTTAAAGATAGTTTATTTATAATCAAAATATAGTACAATGATTTGTAAGAGACAAGTGAGACATGGGTATTTATTTATTGTTAGATCTAGTTCCGAATTAACGTTATCAATGCATTAGACACTACGACGCAAAGACCTTTATTCGATATTTAAAGTTACGATTTAAAGGACGAAAGATATCAAAATACTGAAATATAACATAGATATTAAACGTTTTAACGATGAATACGAAAAAAATGAATTCTATATCATTTTTTAGGATTTTTATAAAAAATAGTTTTCTATCGTAAAAAGTCAGTTTTTTATTCGTTTTTTATTTCGCAGTTAAAAAAACATGTTTTTTTCATCTCTGATCGTAGATAATTGTAATAGCTTAATTGCGATATCAATAAAATTAAAATAAAGAGCAACGTTTTCTTTTTCTCCAAAAAATTCCATAATAATTAATAATAAATAAATTTCAAAATAATATATAATCTTATTAATTAGCAATATAAATAAAAACTCTTACTATCGTTTTCTTAGTTTTCGTTTACTAATTTTAACTTTTAACTTTTAATCGTTTTTACATAGATCTCGATAAATTTCAATTATCCTTCTTATTACTCCATTTCATTAATTCATTTTTATATGAAGGACTGAGAGAATTTCAAAATTTAATCCCTTAGTGATATGCATGAAATAGGTATATATGACAATATTAATATCTAACGTTATACATGGTAATAGTAATATCTTCATGTGCACTACACACACGCGTATAAAAATATTAAATTATCTAGTTGCATTGCGTTGCATTTATAGTGCACCACTCCTATTTTTTTATTGGAAAGAGTACGCTCTCCAAATTTTATCGAGTTACGACTGGAACGTTTAAACGGCCGCGATATGGAAGAACAAGCGATTTCCTGAGCGTATATCCTTCTCTTCATGCATTTTTTTTCAGATGCACAAAACTAAATATTCTCTTTTTCTCTTTTATTTTTTTACGCACGAATACGCCCATGAAAAAGAACGTGAATAAAACGAAGTTTCGGATTTTACTCGATGGCTTCACGGTTTTCTCCACGACACAACGCCTAGAATATCTCGTTCCGTTCCGTTGGAGAAACGATCAATTCAACAGACTTACAGCATCATTTGGAATTTGGATGATCGTATAAATGCAGGGAGTAACCGATATACACGCGTCGCCGCGTTTAACGCAATGGAATCAATCGGCTAATAACGGAATTTACATCGGTTAGATCCGGGGGAGGAAGGAAGGATGTATGAGCTAACGGGGGGGGAGGAGGGGGAGAGGGATGAAACCACTTCTTCCCCTCTCGTGGCACAACATAACGCGATGTAATCTGGTATCGCGCGATGGATGCGAGGCCGCCGGTCCATGCACCCATTTGTGCCGGCACCGTGGATTTGGATGAATCGATATCTCTACGACTCGACTCTCTCCCTCTGGCACTCTGGTCGTTACTCTCCCTCTCGCATCCAGTCGCCTCGGTGCGCCGATAATCCCAATCCCTGCTCCGCTTCGTCACTTCGTCTGTGTTGTCTCCCTTCAGCGGTAACGGCCAGACTATCGGAGCCACGGCGCCGGCTAGTCTAGTCAAATAAAAGTTGGAAGTCGTCTAGCCCCTGCCGAATTGTAAGCGGATGCCTACCCGATCAACTATATACCCGGGGGTTTGCTGACGATGTTATTACAATGTCGACATTTTGCCTTCTGTATCGAGTACGTCCAGCGTTTGCAGTCCACTCTCGACAATAGCCGCATGCAACACCGATGAATAAGCTGGAAAACTGTAGAAGCAAAGTTGTAAAAGTAAAAGCACTAGTGAGATCAAAAAGATGTCAGATAAAAGTCATAAAAAGCGTCAGTAAATATATATAGCGATGGGCACTTGAATCCTTCTTTTGAAAGTTAAACAATACAATTGTACAAAGCTTCGGATTACTACGGATATTATAGGAAATTCTGGAAGTTCTAGAAAATGTGAATGATTTTAGAAAATTTTAAACGTCTTGAAACTCTCGAAGCATTCGAATGTCTAGAAAATCTTTTCTCAGAAGTAGTTGAGTATTTAAAGCATTTAAGATTCTTAAAAATAAAATTATCTGTGTTTTTATATAAAATAATGTAAAATACAGCTTTATAAAAAAAATGTATGTGTGTAAAATAGAGTTTTGTAAAGAAAAAAAAATTTTTTTTAAGAAAAAATTTATTTTTTAAATATTCCAGACTTACATAATTATCTTAAATAAGATTTTTAAAAACAGAACTGATATTTGCAATTTTATATAAAATACAAAGAGTAGATTAAAACATCAAATGTTATAAAAGAAAAAATATATTTGAAATATTCAAGATTTACATACATGATTTTGCATTGCATGATGAAAAGTTTGATTACCAATAATATTTGATCACTACATATTTGAGGCAAATTGATATGTCTGAACTCCTTATTATTGATGAGTAGAATCATTTTTCTCTTTAAAAAAAAAAAAATAAAGATTTACATAATACAGGGGTTAACTGTCAATTAGACGCTTGTCTATTAATACTGTTGGAAAAGTGCTACATCACAAACATGTTATCTGTACGTGCTTGTATTTATATAAGGTATTTAATAAAAGAAGATTTAACTAGATCCTCAAAATTCCGCGTTGAAATTTCTCCGGTGTTATTAAAACGACGCTGTAATACATAATTTAAGTTGTCTGTATAATGTGCCTTTTAAAATGCGCCGAGGCTCCTAACGGCAGTATCCCTGCTTCAGGTCTATTTGTCGCGCGGCGAACATTTATTTCTCCCTCTCAGCTTTGTAAATCTTACTCAAGAGCGAACCGTCCGTCTTCGGTCTTTTCTGCGCTGCTTTCTGCCCCGATCTCTCGCTTTTCATTTTATCTACCGTCTCTCTTTATCTATTTATTCTGACATTTTTTTGACAACTCTCTTAGCTAAGAAATCCTCGGCTCTGTAACGAGATTTATTACTCTCGATCAATCATCTATGCTGAGATTGTCTCTTAGGCGCGAGCAATGTCCAATTATGGGAAAGTTAATTTTTCATATAGAGATAGTAATCTCGAGCATTATACCAATTTTCAAAGATGTAATAAATTGCCTCTTCGTGTGTTAAGAGTTGAAAGTATATTACTATCTTTACAAAAAAAATGTTATTTAACATTGTCATTTTCGATATTTTATATCGAAATCAATATACAAAGATATATAGTGGACTTTCTGAGACATGCAAAAATGTTAAAATTAATACAAAAATATTTATTTTAACATTTTTACATGTCCCAGAAAGTCCATCTATACGTCCATCTATACGTTTTTAAAATTAACATTTTTTTTTTACAGTGTATATCTATGTATTGAGTATAAACAATTTATATACTTCGTGAAATATTTCAAGTTCGTTCTTACTAATATTACATTATTCAAGTGGAAGTTCTCGAGAGCTCTGTAACTTTTCTTATAACATTTTTAATTTTTAACTTTTGTTGCCGATATATGTATCTGGCGACCTTGTCGATAAATATATCAGTTCGCTACAGCTGGAGAGTTGGTCGAGGAAAGAACGCATTTATACACCGCATGTCCAAGATCGAGTCGAATGTCGGTCGGAAAAATAAAGAAACACTCCAAGAAGTTCTGTTGCCTTCGTGATTTACAAGAGCCATATGGACATAATAGACTACAGCTTAATAGAACGCGAAATTTTAGTCGTACAGAAATGACCTAGATTTGTGTTTTTACAATATTCTACGCTACGCTATAGTAATATTAATATTTTGTGCTTCAAATCGACGGATGCCGTGGTTATTCACTTTGGTTGGCAGCTAATATTCGAGATTGTTAGGAAATTTCAGATGTTTACATAATTTAGGAAATCGTGCACGCGAAATACGAGAATTCCATTATATTCCGATAGCATAAACGAAATTCTATCGATACGTTCATTTTTGATATTTATCAGTTGATATGTCTGAAATTTACGATCGAAATTCTATAATTTGGACACATTTAAAGGGACTTCATTAATACGAGTGTTAATTAGAACGTATGTAGCCTGTTAAAGTAAATCTATAATAATATTGCACAAGGAAACGTGTGACATTTGAGAGAACTATTATAAAGAGAATTCGATTCTTATCAAGTCAAGCAACGATAAAAAGTAGAAGATTATATTTATGATTATGTAATTCTTCGTTAATTAGTGTTGTTACTTCTTAAGTTACTTTGCGTTTGTAAATTACGTTCCATAATTATCGAAGTTTCTCGATGTTGTCATGGAGAATGAAAAACTCTCAGTCCTGCCGATGATAGACCGTTATCGTCGGCTATTTGTAAGTGACCAATCTCGTCAGAGATCTTCAATAAGGAATCAGCAACGATTGTTCACACACACGCACACGCACACGCACACGCACACACACACGCACACGCACACACACACACACACACACACACACACACACACACACACACACACACATGCACATACATCTTGACGACAATTGAAGAATTTTGAGCATAACAAGAACATTATAAATGGAGTACTCGAGACCCTCGAAATTTTCGGAAAAAAATATCGTGACATCTTGATAAACTTATTCATAATTTTACGATATTATCTACTATAGCTGATATCATTTCGGCTGCTTAAATCGAGAGCGCGAAGGATTATCTTCGGTGCGTTGTTAAATCTCATTAAGAATACATGAACGTTACTCAATTATGTTCATCAGAGGATGTAACAGAGGATGTAACACTTTTAGTAATAGAAATGACGCTCCGCTTGCTTAATATAATTTTTATGAGTATAATATTTCAATGTTGCACATAAAAAATAATGTCTTCTTTTTTATTCCGACATTTATAATAATTATACTGGATTTCATGCTTTTTATAACATGACGACATTCCGTTTATTACGCCTAATTTAAATTTAACTTGCAGCGACCTTTTTAATTAAGTCATTTATTCAATTGTTGTGCCCTTGAGATTTCCCAAGTTATTCTTCTCTCTTTTGTCCCGAGGATGACTCATTATGGAGATTGAAAAGCAGAACATCTTGCTGCATTTGTACGAGAGAAACGTAACATCAAAATGATAGAAATATAGAAACAATGCAATTGTCGAGAGAAAAAGCTAAATAATTATGATATAATAATATCTATGGAAGAGAAGCTTAGGAGAGAGATTACAAAGGAGAATTTATTTTTCAAACGTTCTTTCATCCCTCTCAATATCACGACGTTGATCGTGAAGCAATCATTCTCATTTTCTATTAGTAGAAGTACGATTGAACAGAGGAATCAAACGCAAATATTAAAGTAGCCTATGAAAAGGATTCGGAAAAATATGCTGATGCAATCAGTTTATACAAACACTGAAAGTGAGAAAGGAATTTTAAAAACAAAATTTTTTTTAATATACTTCACATCACCAATAAAAGAAATCGAAACGTTCGTTTGTATGTTTTACAAAAATACAGAACGTTTCAAGAGTAAACACTTTTCCTCGTAAAAAAAAAGTTTCTGCAGAGAGTACATCTTACGATCTTTAGTTCCGTATATATCTATATCCTACAGAACATTTTTTTCAATTTCACATGAAAGAAATTGCTAAAGAGAATTGTTAAGAGAATTACTATTATCCTACATTTCTTAAATTTTGTGAAGTAGATATGCAAATGGACAGTATTTTTTATCTTTTGATCTATTAATTTTTTCGTCGATTTGTTAATTTTATTTTACTCTATCTTATTTCTATAGGATTTTAGTGAAATTAATTCTTGAAAGGATTGTTTGCGAGACTCTTATATCACGATATTCTTATTATAAAGAGAAATTTAAAATTTAGAATTGACTTCAAAAGATAAATGGAAAGTAGCGTAGTGGATCTGAGACACCCTGTGTACGACAAGCCGGCGTTACTCTGGCATTTTACCTCTCTCTAAAAGGACAGTCGAGCGAAACCGTCTGCGAGCGAGGTAAACCCAATGAGTGAAAGAAATTGTCGCGAACGTTATTGTTGGCGGAGAGAAGCGAAACGGCAGAGCGTGTAGTAGTCGCGATGAAGCGAATAGAGGCGCAAACTCGCTTTCGAGAGAGGAAAAGAAGGAAGAGAGAGAGGGGGGAGGGGAAGGGGGGAGAGAGAGAGGGGGAAGAGAGAGAG
>NW_017306059.1:2000931-2015192 GCF_001594115.1 Trachymyrmex septentrionalis | reverse complement strand
GAGAGAGAGAGAGAGAGAGAGAGAGAGAGAGAGAGAGAGAGAGGAAATCGTGCCCGTGCGCGAGTCCTGGGTGGTAAAACGGGGAGGCGAAGAGGGTGTTAGAGGACCTGGAAGGGTGCCTAGGATGCGATGCGGTGGGGGTGGATCGGGATTGGCTTTTCGCGAACGTGAAATTCAGTAGTACTCTACCACCCACGCACGTAGTACGCACGTTCGCTCCACGTGTGCTCTAGAAGTTATCCTCGTTCTTCACATCTAGCACCGCGTGCCAACAACGAGCGAGTTTCTCCCGGGCGAAGATTGCTCTTGGTGACGGAGTAATTTGTAAGTACATCCAGCTGGGAGTATTCGTACCTGTTATAACTCGAGGATAGAGAAGACTGTCGAACTGTCGAAGATCTCGAAGATAAATAACCGATGAAATGTTTATAATTGTTAATCTGTAATATCATAACGATTATCAGAGATACCACGTAACGAGAAGACGGAGCGAACGACTTGCGTTTGTACAATATTTGCTGGTGTCATCGTCGTGACGTGAAGCGAATGAATTCCTTGTCAAGCAAAGCACACTATACGAGGATAAGCGAGAGCAGAACCGGGTGAATGCCACGAGGCTCAGCGAAACAGAAATTTCTAATATCGAGAAAGAAATGAACCGACAACAACGTAATCTTCCATTTCGCATATTGAATACGTGACTTTCCGTCTCGACGATTTATTTTATTAATTCTCTATCTTACATAACAGAGATGAAATCAAAATCCCAATATCGTAATGAAAATATTCAAAATGATAAATTTATACTACACGAGGCAGAGAATTTCTCGCGTTGACAATGCCAGGGTCATAGATTTCGTAGGACGCGACGGATGCAGATTGCCCTGAAAAAATCAAGAAGAGATCGAGGACTATAATCGTCCACGGTGTAAGGTGAGTTTTAAAAGAAATAAATTAATATTGCATAGAAACAAATAATTAAATTATTCCATTCTCGATTAAAATCTGTATTAGTTTTTAATAAAATAAGATATAATTATTGAATTTTCGATAAACTGTACTGAGAGATAGGTATAATATTATGTCAGTTAGCAACTACTTAAAAAACATTTTGTATATGTTATAATACATGCACAGTTTTTTCTAATGTAATAATGATTATTTCGTATCCAAGTATTATTTATATGCATATTTAAAAATAATTATATGTAAGTTTTTATTATACATATACGTACGTTACAAATTAGAAAAAAGAAAAATATAATGTGTAATTATATATTATAAATCTGTAAAACAATTGTCTTCAAAATTTCTTATTATAATTTTTCACTAGTTTGTTTAATTTTTTTAACTAAAAATGTATAATTTTATATTGTTTTGTACATTAATTTTTTTTAATATATTAGATAGAAAATACATAAACGCATCATGTGCGCATTCTAAATATTCCTAAATTTAAAAATTTTTTAAATTTTATAATAATAGATATATTGCTTAATTATTAAATATAATAATATATTTTTTGTTTTTTTAACAATTTACATTACAGTTTTGTCGTTATTACTACTATTTTTCTGTTTTTCTGATATAAATTGTATCTAAATGTTAATATATATAACATTAAGATAATATATGACAATCAGTGAATGATAACAAATAAGAAATAAAATAGCGTAATTGTAATTAATGATAAAGGACGTCAAAAGATATTTTGAATACGATTAAAAATAAGGTTTTATTTTCTTGCACAAAACATACAACAGAAATGTTTATTACATTCCAATTTCTATTTTAAATATTATATTTTAAATATTAAAAAAGGTTATTAAACCTTAGTAAGACCGGAATATATTGAGATAAAATTCTTCATTAAGATAATTCGTCTAAATCTTAAAGTCCCAATTTTCTGTATAATTTTAAATATTCCATACAATTTGATACATTCATTTATTGATTTATACCGCACAATATTTATATATACGTACAATAATATATACATACAATATTATATATATATATATTTTTACTTGTTCAATATTGTTATGATTTTAAAATTGGCGGCGCTTAAATAATCAAGGATACGGATATGAGAAAAGGTTCATTTTTCTTGCTTTCTGTCTCTCTCTCTCTCTCTCTCTCTCTCTCTCTCTCTCAAATATATAAATTATTGAAGTTTTAGCTGACTAATGGTTCATTAATTGATTCAAGTATTATACGTGTTTAAGTAAAAATATTACGAAAAATATCAAATGCCCGGATTTTATATTATTTAGTACTTTATTTTTACTATTTTATATAATTAAAGTATGTTAAACAAATATGATAATTTTAGGAAAAATGTACTTGTTTTATTGTTCTTTCCATAATTTTTAAAGATTGTTTTAAAAAGATAAATTGAAGATGATTTTATGCTGTCTTTGCCAATTGCTTTTACAATTGTCGCCACTCTCTCTTTTCTTTTATTCCATAGAATATTTTATATTACATAATTTTTAGTTTGCTTTATAAAATATATATATATTTTTTCCATTCATTATCGATAATGCTTACTTCATTTTTTCGACCGAATTTTCTTTCATTATTACTTCTATATTAAGCAAAAATAATCTGCTTAATATTGTGACTCTCAAATGAAAACGTAATTTACCATATTTTCGTGGTAATATATTGCGCGAAATGAAAATATAAGGAGCATGAAATAGATATTATCTACGTCTTGCACTCATCTTTCATCTTTTTCGGGAAGCTCTTCTGACACAATTATATGAAATAGGAGACTTTACTTTCAATTATAAACTCAACATATAGTAAATTGTTATTACAGGAAATTGCAATTCACAGAAATGCATTTCGTAGTTTGATAATAAATAAATAAGAAAATTTATGATAAACTTTCATAAATTATTGGTAAATTGCATCATTTGAGGTGTATATAGCTTTGATCACAAACATCTTCGGATGAAAGGAAATTTCTTACGCGTGTGTCAGCTGCAGGTAGATTCGATTTTGTAAATAACTAGATAACGTTTGCGGTTCTCGACGTTGCTGAATGTTCATTAAATGCAAAAGCGCTAATTGAATATTCTTCCCAAGAAACGAGATACCTTTATCTCGTAAAGTGGAATATAGAAAAAGTACCGCATGACATTTGCAATTAAAGTTTTATAAATACTGTAACTTTTTTAAATATAAAATTGAAAATTGTGCAAGAATGACATGAGTTATGATTAAGTAATATATATTAAATACTTTATACATTATTATTAACTTCCGTACTTATTTAATTAGAAGCAGAACATTACCCAGCAAAGTGATATTATTTGTAGTTATTTTGATATCAATTAACACTTGCTAAATAAGCTTGTCATCTTGGTAATTATTCAGAAATTGAATTACTGGATACTTGTGACAGAATGAAAAATAATTTTTTTTAAAAAAAGAAAAATTACCTTGATAAACTATATGATTTTAATTATTTGTATTTAATTATTTTATAATAGTTTTGATGATTTTAATATTTATTTCAAATATTATAATAATGTGGTGTAATCCTGTATGTAACTATGCAACGACACGATGTAATTTTGTAAGGTAACACGATAGATTTTCGCTATCTTTCTCATATGTTTTTCTTACGATTTAAGAAAAAGTGTCGATCGCCTTGGATAAAAATGATCGAGATTGGAAGATCAAAGATTGAACGCGGTCGTCCATGTGATAAAAGCCAAAGTCATAAAACTTTCGTCCCGAAGTAGAACTTCTACAAACTACTATGATAATTGTATTTCGATTTATGTCATTTTTTACTGTTACTCGCGTTGTTACTTTTCATCTATTATGATATCACACAGCAATTAAAAATATTAGAATTTTGAAATTATCAATATTTATACAATATTTTAACTTTATCAAGTATAACTATTAATATAATTTTATCGAAATAAATATTAAATGACGTATTATTATTATTCTGTAATATGGCAGTATAAAATAATTCGCAGGATATATACACGAATTGTACTATATACTTACACAGATACACTTTACGAGATTTAGTAGAAACGAAATGTAGTCGAGAAGAATCATTGAATCTCTTTTTTATTCCTGCACTAGAACTTTTTTCTCATTTTAACCAAATATCAATATATATCTATTTCACTTTAAATTTCAAAAGAGTACCTAGTTTAATTATAAAAAAACTTATTAATTGAGAAACAATATATTTGTTTGTGTATCATTTATTTATAATTTATTTTTTTTAAAAAGCTATGTGAGTGAGATGTTTAGTCTCGTTCAACAAGGTAATCTCCTTTGTACGTATATTATATATCGTTGCAAGGGAAACGCAATTACGCTTGTAACATACCAGAGTTTTTGTCGAAAGGATGACACATTGGAATTCATTGATTTTTTTTCTCACATCGTGAAAAAAGTATTGATCACGAAAGATGAAAGACCGTTTGACAAGATGCAATGATACGGAGGTTGAATATTACCACTTTAAAGAAAAACTTCTTTTCATAGAATAAGGAATAACAAATTTTTTATTTTTCTTTTTTTTTAAATAATTCACGTATCTCATAAATATCCTTTTTTATAAAACATATGTACATGCTTTTACTAAAATTTATTTGCTGTTGATGCACTATAAATGTCTTTTTTAATGTATTAACACATAACATTTTTTTAGAAGCAATAATTTGTGCGAATCGTAAAATACTGCGGATTAATTTATTTTTCCATAAAATATCTGTGTGTACTATTATATTATGCACCCACACACACATTAAGAATGAATATTACATTATTTCAATTGAGTTTTTCTTTATTATTTTTTCCACATTGAGAAATAATAATCGGCTTAACATCTTTCTCAAATGAATTTGATTTATTATATTTTCGTGATAATACTTCGTGATATTGAAGTGAATGATAAGTTACTACATATAAAGTGGCAGCAAATGATGTTATTGCTCAGTCTTATAATAAATTGCTTCTAATAATTAAGTATACGAGAAATCGATGTAAAAATTAAGTTACCACGTTATTAAAATATCTTTAGCATTTGCTTGTTAATAATGTGCCATACATAAAAGACATCACTTTTGCTGCGAACGTAAAGCCATGAAGCAGTTACTTTCATGGAATCATTTGTCTTCGCTGAAGCTGTTTCGAGGTTTCACGTCGCTTAGGGTAAAATACCAACGTACAGCTTCTCGCAATGGGTATTTCTTTCGCTGAAAAGAACACGTAATCGAAAAACGACATGGCTCTCGGTAGGAAAATCAAGAGAGATTCTGACCGAGAGGAGGAATTAAGTGTCGAGTGCTTGATACGACTTTACTTGATTTAATAAAGAGATATTTGATTCTCGGTTGCTTATGTATATTGTGATTTCCGCGACTGGACTTTCGTTTCCTTCCTTTTTCTTTCTCTCTCGCTGTTCCTCTTTTTTTTTGCTGGATAGTCTATGAACATCCGACGTCAAGTTTCCGTCGAGCATGATTTAAGCGAAACGGGTTGTCACACGTGACATGTCTGATCTACGTATCGTCGCGCATGACCGCCAGTCATGTATAAACGCGCTATAAATACTAAAATAACAGATTGATTTATGATCGCGCGTATCATCCCTTTTTTCTTTTGATTTTCGTAACACGTCCGCGCAGTTTATTCTGTCTCTAGATAAAATACTTTTTTATTTGCTAACGAATTAAAATTTTCAGCTGGCGTGTTTACGATGAATATCTGGCGTGAAACAAATATTTCTATACACTACGCAATGATTCGATATGTTTGCGCTAATAATATTCTCAATTATTATAATTTTTCCTCTATTTATCTCTCTACCTTATTATAATGATTACAGATTTATTTAATACGCCAGTACAATCATCGTAATTGAATTTATATATGGCAATACAAGTGAGTGCTCTTTTTATATTTTCTCAATCAGCTTCGCTCTAATTCCTTCGCGAAATACGATGCTGTTACGTTTGTGAAGCTCAGATTGTAAGACGCTTAATTCTCCTCCGCTGCTTGACTCATTCCTTCATTAACTTGGACTCGATCGTTTCGACATTATACGCGATATCTATTATATGCCATTATCCCCGAATATGAGCGAAGGCTGAAGGATTTGAGGATTTTCTCGTCCGGCGTTGTCCCGTTATATACACAATGCCAGGAAAAAGGATTCTTACATATGTATAGAGAAATTGCACACGAGGAAAGGAGAGAAAGAGAGCCTGGAGAGGACAGAAAAGTGGATCTGCGAGAAAAGGAGGAATGGCTGATGGCAAAAGCGAGAGATTTTGCAGGCATAAAGGCAGACGCTCGATATGTCGGATTTTACACATACGTACGCGCGCTTACGCGCGTCGTATCGGTCATACAGGCACAGACTGAATCCCAACGGCTGAATGAATTTTGAATGCGGCTAAATACAGCAGCGATATATCTACGAGATCGATAACGGCGTGTTTTCACGAGGAATGGACAAGCGTATAAACGGATATGTAGATAGCTATCGGACGTTCGAAATTTCCGCCACTGATGCTAGTTCGTTCGGCCGGTGAAGCTGGTAGAGCTTTACCGGTCGCTTCGATGACTTCTCCTGGATAAATTCGCAATAAAATCGAGAAATCGCCGTGGTATTTTGAGTTTTGGAAACCTATTTCATATTTGAGGCCATTAAACGTGTCTGAAATACGAATGGAATTTATTTTAAAAACGGTGATTATATAAATATATGACTGTGATAAAAACGGTGAACCGTTACGTTGACAGGAGATCATCAGAATTAGGAATATATTTGTCTTTCTCTTGTATACGCGTCATTTTGAGTGTATTCATAGTGTACCGATTGGAGCGTATCGCAAGCTATTTGTTTCCATTGCAGGCTGCTTGATCCGTTTGTAAGCGTTTACACGAAGCTTACAAGCGCTTCATCAAGAGTATCTCTATCTATTGAAAATGGAACGCTGATCTGCATATTCGACTGCACAAGGAAAACCTAAAATATATATGTTACTCCAGAATTCGGAAAATAAACGCGTAACATTATTCTCTTGTGAAGAAAATAAGCGATTCTCCTTTAATGTAATACAAATATTATTTCTCAATATTCGAATATTTAGCTATAAATGAAGAATGTATTAAAATGAAATTTATTAAAAAAAAAAATTAACAAAAGTTTTAAAAGTAACAAAAGAGATTTTTCATTAATTTAATTTTGATGAGATTTTATTTTTAATGACGTCATAGCTTGAAAAGTATTCCTGCTCTCTCTCTCTCTCTCTCTCTCTCTCTCTCTCTCTCTCTCTCTCTCTCTCTCCCTTGTTTGAGCTGAGAAAATGCAACAATGCTTTTCATAAAAATTGACTAAACTTTACAAGGAAATAACGCTTTATATCCACTTTTTTCCCCGGTTTAAAATATATATCCCACATTTAAAAAAGTTTAAGTAACTTTATTTAATGATCTTCTCAAAAGATCTACTCAACAAAGTTTTGATTGGCGTATTCACAGTTGATTAAATATGATTAAATACGAGTTTCAAAAATAAAACACGCCATTTTTGAGGTGTTACATTTTAACGATAACTCGTTCGTGACGAAGAAAAAGAGAAACCCTACATAGAGAGACTTGGAGAAAACTCGAGGGCTCTCTATTCTAGTCTCAGAATACTTCGAGATACCCCAATTATCAGACAATAAAATCTCTGAGTTTTCTTGAGAATTCTCTCTTTTGGCGTTTATCAAGCAGATATGCATGTCTATATAACATTTTTATAACTTGAGAATTAAAATTTTTATCCTATTTTTTTTAATATAAATGTTTTATTTAGGATTATTAATATTTTATATATGAATATATTATTAATATATTAAGAGACGACAGAGAAACTTATATAAACATACGAACTTATTCTCTATGTTCTCTTGTTTATTTTTGATAAACTAATATAGAAGTAAATTTGAATATTGTTCGCATATTTTAATTTTATATTATATGTCATATAATATTGAGAAAAATTAAACACACACACGCGCGCTTTTTCTCTGTTTTTTCTTCTTTCTTTTTTTCCTCTCTTTATAAATTTTTTTATTTTTTTTAAAAGTATAATATAAACTTTCTAGAATATTACAAAATTTTTAATACAATATAATACTTTTTTAAATTCTATTTTTTTATAAATTTAGACAACGATAAATTATGCAATTTTTTAAAAGTGTCTTCCGAGAAGATTGCAGATGAACGTGTTGTTATACTAGTGAATTAATTGAGTTTGCGAAAATCGGAGAGAAGCTTTGCACAATATTGTCAACGATATAAATTGATTCAATCTACGAGATGCGAAGAAACGGTACTAAGGTGGTTTCCATTGTGCAGTATGATTGTCTTGTCTCTGAACACGTTTTTCTCTGATTCAATATTATATTCTTACATTTATACAATATCACTCAAGAATTTTTATACAAAATATTTGAAACTATCTCCTGTTCCTTTATTTGCGGTTTCTTTCATTAATGTACATCAAACTAATATAGAAGTAAGTTTAAACATTGTCCGCATATTTTAATTTTATATTATATGTCATATAATATTTAGAAAAATTAAGAGATGTTCTCGTATCTTTTGAGTTATAAGTAATTGAATGTAAGAGGCTTTTCGCAAATTGAGTTTTAGGGCTGCATTAGCTTGACAGAAACAAAACCTTAATTTTCAATTATTACTAAGTAGATTTTATTTCGACAAGTTAATTAATTTAACTTAACCACAACTTAACAAAGGCATTTAACTTTAACGTTAAAAAACGATATACTCGAGAAAGAGATTGAATATTATTAATTAAATTCTTCTTTTACGAAAGATTTTTCTCAAATGCACGGACGAATTTGTGGATTAAAAAAGTAATGATAATCTTTCGACACTTTGCATATTTATCTCTAATCTAAATGCTCAATTAAATCACAATGAGCGTTTTAGCCCTTATCTTTATAATGCAAAATTGTGGGCGTTTCAAATAATTATGTAGATATATGCAGAAGATGATACATATACATACTTTGCATTTATGCTACTCATGATGGCATTTATCATCCCATCCCCTTCTCTTTTAATACAGTAATAAACGTTGATATGTAAGGTAATTTAATTTTAATATATAAAAATTTTATAATAATAATTAATAATAATAACGGAAGACACATTAAATTATGTATTATCGAATAATTTAAATTTTTATATAATTGTGCATCTTCTTGGGCATCATCTTAGTATAAAATGACTTCTGTAAGAATATAAATTCTGAGAATAAATTAGTTACTGAATTCAATATATGCATATACGGGATATTAAACAAAAATTTAACTTAAAAAATTATTACTTATTGACATCTATGTATCACATAAACACATGCGACGTGAAGATTTAACTCAGTGTTTGCATATAAATGTTCCGCATTATAAATGTTCTTATTCAATTTCTATACATATTTTGTAAAATTTCACCGGGAATAAATAAGTTGTCATCAACCGGCGATTACAATTGGGAATTATGGAGGATCATCTCATTGGACTTGTAATTATTTCAAATAAGCCATCATCAGATGCTACTTATCTCAATTTCTCTTTTTCCTCGTCGTATGCGATAAATCATGATACAAGCATATAAAGTTGTTTATATCTCAGAAACGGTTTCTGCGACCTATGTTCACTTAGGTTTTTTTAACTGTATAGTGTGGATATACCATATAAATGCTGAATAATTTTTCTAACACTATGTATACATAAATTGTTCATGCCATTATCTTATCAGTATATTAAAAATATGGAAAATACATGTAAATCGACAGATATGCCGCTATCGGATACATTTTACAAATCGATAAAGGAATTACCTCTATAGTAGGTCACGCGCACAAGACGAGAGGAAGGCATGTAAGAGGGATATGAATTAAATGGAGATACGTTAGAGAGAGGATTTCTAATTAGACCAACTGTCCCTTTAAGTGAAATTTACTGTGAATACTACGTATTAATTGGCTGCTACCAGTGCTGATTAAACGAATTGTTTGGCAATTCGCTATTGTCGAAGGATTACCTTTGACGGAAATGATAAGGCGCATGAATGTATGTGCTACATATGTGTCCCTGTGATATTATATTTTTACTCGCAGATCATTCAATTATCCGTGTTGCAACTGGACAGGATGGTAATTTCATCGAAATGTAAATACAATTAAACATTAAACATGGACATTCGTCTCCCCGTTAATAGCGTACAATTAAATTTGCAAGAACGATAGCATATCGCTTCACTTTCGAAAGCACAGAACGGTGTTATCGGTTATTTGATATTAAATAGACAGAGAATTTATGTTTTCATTTGATATTCAATATTGCACGTGCCATATTTATTGCAAATTATAGAATTTTGATGGAAAATTGAAATACATTGTAATAGTCGAAATTTAATTATATTTTATATAAGTCTTTACAAACTAATTCTCGTAAGGATACGAGAAGAGAAGGTGGAGTATATAAATTCTGTTTTTCCGAGCAATGACAGTGGAATCATTTTTTCATTTTTTTTTTAAATAATTTTTCAAGATATATATTTCATCTTCTCTTAAGAAAAAAAATGATGATAAAACGGTACCACACACACACGATATTCAAATTTCAGTATTCGGTATCTCTCTCGCAGCAACTAAATTAAAATCTTGTTAAAATAATGTTCCTCACCAAATGCGATAAATGTGCCAACCATTGATTGCGATAAATATGATCCTATTATTAATTTGCACTTGATTGAAGTTTAATTTGTAAAAGACTATTCATACTCAATCATTTGTAGCATAAAAGTCGTGATGTATAGTGGGGAGAGTTTCTGGTTGAAAATGAGTGAACCAGTAAATTCTAATTATATTAAATTAATCAGAATTCCAGTCATCATAATTGGAGATCTTGTTATCTTGTTTAAAATTCTGATTGATATGATCAGAATCTATTGGTTTATCTATTTTCAATTAGAAATTATTCTCAATGTATCTCTCAGTGCCAATCAATAAAAGTTGATTCCAAACTTCACAAAAAATAATAATACTATGCGACCATTGAATTTTTAGAGCTTTTTGAAATGCTAAATCTTCAAATAGTGTAAGAAAATTTATTGAAATGTAACTAAATCTTAGTCATCAAAATTCTAAAACATCTGGAAGCTCAAAAGTTCAACGAATAGAGAAAACCCACAGGAAGAATAAACCGGAGCGAGTCGAAGAGATGAATACGAGTCGAAGAGATGAAACTGATTTTCGAGGCAACGCGCGTTTTCACGCGCAATATCCTTGACTCCACAAGCGGTTGCCAAAGTATAATGAAAAGTGGCTGAAGTGCCTTCGACGGAATTTCGACAATTCTTTTTTTCTTCGTTTACGCAGTCGTACGCCGATGGAAATTACTTTCCAGCCAAAGTTAGCTTTATAAAAAGCGAAAAAGTACACGGGTAAAACGGACTCTGATGACTCGTCTTTTTTTTCTTTTTCTTTTGGCGCTGCAAAATACGGTAATCCTAAAGATTCAGTCTTGAAAATTTAAGGTACTTAATATCGTGGAAATTATCTCGATTTTTGTACAATAAATTTTGGAATGCAAATATATTTAAATAGATATATGATAAATTTTTATAATTGTTGTACTTAGATATTATATTTCAATTTTATATTAATTAAAAATATGGATAAAAATTGTATATAATTATTTTAAAGCATATAATCTACTTTCTTTTGCATTTACGTAATTTTTGTTGATTTTATTTTAAAAATCAGTAGATAATATATTCGATGCTATTATTTAAAATAAAGAATTTAACTATTTTGTTAACTAAATAATTTAATTTTGCTATTTTTCAATCTAAACATTAAATAATTCTTGCTCTCAATTAATGAATTATAAAAATTTTTGCAGCATAGACAGATATAAATATTATGCATTTGTAAATAATTAGTAAGGCTTTTATAAAATCGTATACTTTTCTGAATTCTTTGCCTTATAATATAAAAAAATCTATTTTTATCTAAGCTCATGTAACAATATATTGTGTAATGAAATATTAACTTAGCCATCCGTAAAATATTACTTTTCTTATCAGTAAGTTAGTAACTATAGAACAATTTCATAAACAACGGCACTGGTAGAGATTTTTTAAAATTTATACAATAAAAGTGATCTATTTGTGGTCGACCGCATCGCGTATCTCTTCATTGCAAAAACGGATTCCTATTTACTTTCCGAGCAACGAGATGAGAACTGCGTGATGATCGGTTGAATTTGAAACGGAAATGTGTGTAACAAGAGTGATCCATCGATCCCAGTTGCAGATTGAGGACCGGATAGAGCCGAGTTTCTGAACAAGTATGAAGGACTTATGTATGTACATTGAGATATACAGACATGAAAGGAAATTGAATAGTGCTTTCACTTGGCACATAGGGAGGTAAAGCCAGAGCTCTGTCATCGTTTACAGACCGACCATTTGGTTAAAGGGCCAATCTAGTCGATCGAAGCAACCACGTGCGCACGATGTCGCATTTATATCGATTTGAAACCTCATATCGCGTAACCGATATGTCGGTGCATGCGATTGGACCCGTTTGTCATACTAAGCAATGACCGTAAATTATGTTGTGCGTATGTCTGCACTATATCGACACCTCGAATCAAACAGCGCATAAATATTTTATATCTTGCTACATTTCTATTTGATTAAATTCTTTTATATCTGCTATTCAAATTTACTCTCTAAAATCTTTGGCGTGACATCTAACTCTAAAGAGTGAAAAAGAATGACAATTAAGTCAGTGTTGAAAGAGTGAGACTCAATTGTTCATTTTTAAGAGTAAGATTTCACTTTTAAAGTTAGATTCTATTCCAAAGATTTTAATGAATAAAACTACAAAATTACAGATTTATTTGAAATAGAATATTAATTTTTATTATATAAAATATTCTGCTTCTTACAAATTATATCATCAAGGATTAATTTTTAGATTATGTTTGAGAAAAAATTTAATCTAATAAGATTAAAAATTTAATCTAATAAGATTAAGAAAATAGTAAATCGCAGTGGATTACTCAAAACCATATAAAACAACATTTTTAAGAAAATTTCCTAAAATATACTGGTATTAAAAATATTTTTATTTGTTAAATAATATTTGTTAGAATACGTGAACAATTTTTTCAGCATAGATTATTCTTTTTCGAAAAGAGTATTTAATAAGTAAATTATAAAAATTATTTTATGCAACCGAAAGGAATGTGACTAACTTTAATAACATTAAAATGTCAGGTCATAAAAATTAAGCCAGGAATAGTTACAATATTTGAAATATTTGATTCTATAAAATTTAATCATTAGAATTTTGAGAACAAAATTTTCTATTCGCAATTAAATTATGATATAATATGATATATATAATTATTACATTTTATTAAATCATTTCAACAGCATGAGCTATTGTAATATTATTGTAGATACAATTTTTTTTTTATCTTTCGAATGTTATTTTGTATAATTGTTGATAATTTATTGCATTGCTGTCTTTTCAAAAAGCGCATTTTTGCTTTGCGTGTTGCAGAAAACAACATGTCCGCTACGGAATCGTGCGACGATGATGCGAGCCCGACACGCCGGCCGAGGTAAGAAAGTTTCGAAATAATTATGTATTACACGTTAATTATATCTATGCTTTTAAAAACTGAAATAGCTCTATTTGTATTTCGTTTACGAGAAAGTGAAAAGCATAGTTTAATTCGTTTTGCCGTCTTTTTCTCCATTTTGAATTCGGCTTGTGCCACGATAATGAGAGAGCCATGAATTTCGTAGAAAGTATAACTTTTCCGAGGCACGTCAGTAATTAATTTAGTGTAAACGCAGCGGGATATTTAATCAGACAGCGAGTTAGTGGTTCGTCTCCTCTTCTCTCTCTTTCCCTCTCCTAATTAAATAACAAATTAATATACATTAATTGTAATAATACGATTGTCCGAGCTTGGTGCGCGAGAACTGCGAATTGTTACGAGCGTGTGGATGATATATGGGATATACTTTCACTGAAGATACAGACTTCGCAATGGTCATTGTGCGGTAACGAAATGCTGCATTATATTATATCACCAGGAAAATGTGTCGCGGTTATAACATTTCCACTGAATCGATCCAACCTAACAAGAGCAATTAAAATACCCATATAC
>NW_017306059.1:1981022-2000831 GCF_001594115.1 Trachymyrmex septentrionalis | reverse complement strand
TAAACGTAACGCATTACTTAAAAATTCATTACTTTTTGTTATATTTTTTTATAAAATAAAATATTAGAAAATAAAAAAATTACATTATTTAATTAATAATATTAATTGTAAAATCAATATTAAAACTTCAAATATTTTTTTATTATTTTATTTTTAAATTTGTTTTTAAAATCAGAATGCAGTAAAACCAGCAAACCTGTCTGTAACTGACCATAAGCTAACTTAATCTTTATATAGTATTGCGTTATTGTGTCAAATAACTCTATCAGAACTGAAGGCATTTTTGTATTTATGGGAAAATCCTCCAAGAAAAACTATCGCATTACATGTTTGTGATTTGTCCATCATGAAATATGCATATAAATCAACAAAAGATCTTTTACATTGAAGTAAAAAGATTCTAGAAATTCTCATATACATTTATTTATAAATATTTTATATAGATGATTTCTGTAAAAGAAAAAAAATAGGAGTATATATTATTGTCACTATGTCAGTTTTAGGGCCCATTTTGTCAGATTCTTATTTTTGTTTATCTTACGAAAAAATTAATAATTGCAAAATTGCAAACAGTATGATAAAAACTGCTATATTATCTGATAGAAGACATTTTTTAGTTTGTATTTATGTTTCTAAAGTTTAATTTTTAGCTTTTGTTTAAGAAATACGATCCAAAAATAAAGTCGTATAATAACGGTATCAGCGACCTTCATCTATTTCTACTGCATGGATGTTACTGTTCATCCCTCTCTGTGTGTGAGACATAAATATAATAAATTTTACTGCTGAAAAATGTAAAATTAATGTAAGTCAACTCTGGAAAGAATAATGTATGTTATAATGCTTGAAATCTTATTAACCTATCAAGGTCTATGGCTAAGAAGTAATTTGTTTATAATAATTAGTTACAAAATTGATTCTTATAATGTGTTTTGATGTTAAAAATGCTTTTCATATTCCGAGTCTATTTCCATTTTTACTAACTTTGGTAACATAGCCATACGGGTTAATCTCTGAGAAATTGTCATTTCTTACAAAGATATAATTGTCTGGTATAATTTATTACTGCCTATGTAACTTATTTATATTTTTTTTCCTTTTTACATATAAATTTAGAATATAAAAGAATATGCAATTGTTTATAATCTTATCGAATATAGTAAACTATGAGAACTTATAATTTCTCGAGACTATGCACTATGCAGTGCTTCCCGCGTTAACAATATGCTTGAAATCAATAGCAAAGCTTTGATCGAACCTGACGTATTAGCTTCTGTGCCACAGCTTTTGCTAATCCGGACTCATGGACGGAGTTTGCAGTTGACCCGAATCCTCTTGCGGAAGCAAAAAGAAAGCTAAAGTTGGAAACGAAAATGGAAACAAAACCGGCAAAAGAATGGAGAAATTATTTCGAGGAATATCTGCTTTAATTTTACAAAAAAATTTACTCGAAGTATGGTGAATTATTTATATTTGAAAACCATGTATAATAAATAATAATGATAAATTTCATTATTGCAAAAAGATATTTTAACATTTTAAGTCTGTTTAATGAATAATACGAAGTATAAAATGCTTACAACATAATGATTATAGCATCATTATTTCGTCGAGTATAACTTTAACGTTTGGTACTTAAAGCATTTTATGATGAGATCAACATTTGATTGAATCTCTTTTAATGGCAATTCTTACAATCATTAATTACAACACATAAATTGCAGCAATTGCGAGTGTCGATGTGAATACGGTTGTTCATAAAAAGAATACCTGTTCATAAAACAATTTTTCGATTTAAGAGTTAATTTTTTACTAATTATAATATTACAATATTCACATTTAGGATTTTAATATCTCTTTTAAGATATTTGTTATATATTTTTACTTCAATAACAAAAACATTATAATATACAAGAATATATAAATATAATACAATATATAATGTATAATAACAATATATAAATAAATATAACTATATATTAATATTATACTTGAGAAAATATTTATTGACAATTAGAAGTTCTTAATAAGATGATTATCGCAGAAACAATAAAATAAACAGGATGATCATTAATGTTTATTGTTTGCGTCCTTTATTATTTTAATTACATTGTTTTAATTATTTTCATGTTATAAATGCAAAAACGTAGATATGTATAATATTTGTGAGAAGTTTTTAATCATTACGCCGGTCGTAACCGAAAAACTCGGAAGAAACAATTTGCGTTAGTCATTCCAGAAATTGATTTTCATTACTCTTTTACAATAATAACACCAGCGTATTTACATCATACATTACTCATGTATAAAATATCAATATAAAAGTATGTATATAAATCTTTTTGCACGAAAACAAATGACGCATTTTTCAATAATATTATATTCGATTTTATGTAATCCTATCTGCTATAATTTTATAACGTTTAAATAAATAAAAATAAAATAAATTATTTATAAATGTATTATAACAAGAGAACCGAGAACTTTTAAAATTAAAAACGTAATAGAAATTGATAGAAAAAGATAAGTTTTATTATTTGATATAATTAGTTACTGAAATCAAAATAGTACATGATTTAAAGCTCCGAACATAATAAGGTTGTCTAATACTTTTAAACTATAAAATTTAGGGCCATGTGTCTACAGATTATTTTATTTACATTTACGTATTATTTTATGTAAATCTTATTTTTATATATAAAAATTTTTTTGTTTTTCCAAAATATTAGCCATGTAAAAAATGGACATGTGATGATAATTTTGCACGAAATCTGTATATGTCCTTTTTAGTCACTAGAGTACAGCTGATAATTTTGCATGAAATTTGAACATGTCTTTTCCAGTCACTAGGGCGCAGCTAATGATAACATATTAGTAATAGACATGCGTAAATATGCGTTGCTATGCGATTCTATTGCTAGCCCCACTTATATACATATGCTACGCATATGTATCTTGCGCGTATGGAAGGGATTTTGTATAATGTGCGCTATTTCGAGATTCGCTATTACGAAGTTTCAGTGTGAATGCAGAAACGTAGAAGTGTACAACATTGAGAGCTTTTGATCAGGAAAACAATTTGAGTTGGTTATTTCAAACATTTTAATTATTTTTATATAACAACAATAATTAGCGTTAATTATGCATTTACAAATATTTGTAGCGAAAAATGAAATATTGTGACTAACAAGCTTCATATGATATTATTATATTGTTTTAACATTTTTAATGTGTACGGTAAACATTTGATATACAAATATATATATTTTTTTTACAAAAACGAAATAATGCATTTTTCGACACTTTATTGTTTTCGATTTTTCGCTATCTTATCTGATATGTATATTTTATAACATCTATAAATAACTATAAATAAATTAATGATAAAACGTTCTTTAAAATTAAAAGATGTAAGAAACTAATAGAATAAGACAATTGATAGTATTTAATATGATTATAATTATATATTATATATATTGTATTTTGAATTACTTACGGCTACATTTAAGTATGTTTAAATTATTAATTTATTTATTTCCTTATGTTTCATACTACCTTCAATAATTTTCAAATATATTGTAAAATCAAGAAAAATAAAAGATAATTTAATAGTAATTTATTTTATTTTTTAGGGAGAGCAGAATTCATAGCGTCAGTTTGCCAACCAAAACTTCTCTGCTTCCGGAACCACCACGCACCGGAAATGACGTACCGCCACCAATACCACGCCGACATTCTGCCACACCAGCGGTAATAAATTTTATTTGTTTCTAGCTATCTTTAGTTTAGTGAATTAAAGTCTTTAATCTTAGTTCTGTTTAGGCGCAATTTATAGGTATGATACTTTCATACATGTTTTTTGTTTTGAATCAGTTTGAGATTAGTTTTATCTAACAAATCTTGGCACATTTCACAAATAATATATTTCACTCAATACATTGCGCAAATCATTTAGTAAAGCAAATCGTAACGACATAAACGTGGATCAGAAATATATATAATTTTTATAAAACTATATTTAAACAAAGATTTTTTTCTCTTGTTTATTGTTATATTAACATAATGATATGATATATATATATTCATATCATTATACATACATACATAGTTTGTCTGCTATTAGTTGCAATATTGTATATTTATTGGACAATTGAGAGACATTAAAGAGAAAGTTACTAGAATGATTTAGGGGGAAAAGTAGAGTTGGTGAGGTGGGAGATACTAAAAGGATTTTCGAACTTTGTATCTCCTCCTACGCAGGTATAAGTTTGGAAAGTTACCGCATGGTCGGTATCCCAGCGTACCACATAATCTCAACACCTTAAATCACGCGACTAAAGCCCGGTAGTTAGTGGTACGCCGCTACTTTGCGAATTAATATCAGCGGATGAGAAAACTGTCCGACAAAATTGGAATCCTGTGCCAAAAAGGCTTTTATGAAGAAAAAGATGATTAAACAAACACATAAAATGTATTTTTTGCGACAATTAATTGTGCTATAAAACATTCATCACTATGTCTGCAAAAAATATGCACATTATTGCCCAATGAATATCAAATATAAGTATAAATAATATACAGACTATTTGTATGTGTAAACATATATATTTCACTTTTTTTTAATTTCATTGTGTAAACTTTATAAAAATTTTAGATTTATTTAAGATATTATGCGTATGGAAAACTTTAGTTTAATCTGATATAATTTAAATTTATCTAAAACTTGCTGTTTAGGCTAAATTTAAATAATGATTCTTGATTTGGCAGAAAAGAAAAATCTACAAATTGCAATTCGGCATTGCGATAGATACATAACATCTTCAACACACACTGGACATACATTGGACACACACACAACATGGTATTTACTAACGTTGCAAGTATTAATTAGTATTTTCGTGAACTTTAAGTACTTTTGCTGTTTGATTTTAATGTAATTTAACAGAAATAAACAATTTCATTTTATAAAATCTGTTATATAAATAATCATACGTGGACATAAATTTATTTATTACTTATACTCTTAGATTTGCGTTTTAATTTAAATCTTCTTCGTAATCATATATCTTAATAATCTAATTAAATAAATAATAAATGCTGTGTAAATTGACTGCTTTGCATGGAAATTTGTAATGTAAGAAATATTTTTAAATATTTGTATATTAGATGTACAATATATATAATTACATAATTACTGGGTTTATTATTGAAAATTAAAACTTATTTAATATATAGAATTTTGCATTAGTTAATATCAGTTTTTACCGATAAATTCAGGAATTATAATGATACTCAAAATGTCGAGCTGTTGAAAGGATTTTGCTAAAGTCATTAAAAGTACTCGAGGTATTAAAGCGTGATTCACGCGAAGAGAGTTTATCGACGATAAATACTTGAAGCTAATGAACTTGCGTGTTGCTTTACGTTTATCAACAAGGCAGTTAAACTTGATGCTTGTCTTCGAGCGATGATAAGCGTTGTAACTTTGCATGTAACTTTCACGTCAATTTACGCAAATCACATAGCCGGTTGCCAGTGAAAATTCTCGTTTCGAAATGATGTTTCCACGTTAAATTAAGTTTTCTAGAAAATATAAAACTTTTTTTTAAAAGTAAAAGTTATTCAAAAATTATACTGAAAATAATGCAAAAATTAGAATAAGAGTAAACCAGTTGCCGGAAATTTAAATTTGATACAACAATAGTTTAACTATTAATTTTCAAATATATATGTTTTATTAAATTTTCTAATTTATACTATTCGATACCGGTGTGATAAGTGAGACTGATATAATTCTCGGTATTTAACTTTCTATTGAATAATGAGACTTTAAAAATTCTTTTTATGCAGCTTACAATTAGAGTAAAAGCATAGAGATAAAAATCGTGCTTTACTCTTGGCGTAGGTAGCACCACCCCCGATTCCACTGAGGCCGCCGGCGATTCCAAAGAGAAGCAAGAACGAAAAACCTATACCGCTGCAACTCACAACCAGACAGAGTAATCAAGTGACTCCTTGCAAGACGAGTGATCCTTCGTCCACACCTTCATCAGGAATGTCGGTTGCGTGGAACAGCGTTGACTCATCGAATCAACAATTTATAGATTTAGGTTCTTTCAGAAATCATAATCAGACATCACAGGTATAGTAACTATCTTGTATCATTTTTAGTGAAATCCTTTTAAAACTAATAAACCCGAAATAATATAATTACTAATATCTTCCTGTGATTAAGCTTAAATCAAGTTATAAAATGCAAAATAGTATCTTTATATTTATGTAATTATTAAAAACATATTTTTCTAATAATATGAATACCAGATTAAAAAAGATTAGATATTATCTACATTCTAAAAGTAATTTACTTATTAATAAAGGAATTAAATTAAAGGAATAATAAGTAAATGTCTTATATTTATCTTCCTTTTTCTTGAGTGATACTAAAGTTAATGTTTGTTGCCTTAAACACGAATTAATCGATTCAAAACACATTAAAAAAATTATTATTTTATTCCGGATGTTTATTAATATGAATTTTCGGTGAGTTGCAGGATTATTTGGTGAATTATAGCGGGAAAGACTCGCGGGAAACGAAAGAGCATAACGATTTTGTGGCTGATTTCGAACAAGCGCATTTCCAGGAAGGACATAAGCTTACTCAAAATTCGAGCTTCGAGGAGTTGCAAAAGGTCTCCTTGGATCTTGAAAAACGGCTTCATGAGAGAATTATTAAGAGCGCCGAGGCAAAGTTCGAGGATTCGAATGGCCGTCAAAGACAGTTGGGCACAGTGTCACGACACAATAGGTAATAAACATATATCACTTATATGCAATTCTATATTTTTTAAATCTTTTTGGAGAAAACGATTGAGTATACTGCGTATTTTTATGCAAATAATCTGCCACTGCCATCACGCTTAGCGCCGAGTACTTATTTTTAGTAGTTAAAAGTACTCGAATGCAGAATTTTGTCATGCATTGCTGTATTCGGATACAAGTTGGTAATATGTTGTTTCGAACTGACCTGCAGCGAGATATTACAGACGATTACACTCACGATAGGTTCGTTAAACGAAGCGTAAGTTCAGATTCCATTTCCGGTGAATCTGAGATGAGAATACTCGAGCAGTTTTCTCTTGTTGAGAATTTCTAATTTAGAATATAAATCGCATGTCATGGAGAGAGTAACAGGACAATTTTAGGAGCGTTTATTTATTATTACACATTTATAATATATACATTTAGATATTTATTTACAATGAAGTATTATAAATTATCTTTTTATTCTCAGCAATTATTTTTTATATAAATGACGTTTTTGATATGAAAAATTACTTGCTCGACTCTTTCAGTTGAGAAACAACGTTCTTTAATATTTTTTAATATTTACAAAATAAGTGATATTAGATGAGATGGTTGCTTTTACCTACAAATCGATTGCCTACAGTATCGTTTGCCTACATACATTTTTGCACACAAATAAAAATTTTAGAAACGGAGTTACTTTTGCCTACATGTATTATTGCCTACAGTTCGATTGCCTGCAAGCACTTTTGCGCACAAATATAAAATTAAAGTTAAGTAAGAAAATAATTTATATTTTTAGGAAATCTGTCATATAAACAGTGGGGTGTCAGCGTAGACAGTGTCTGTTTGGAATATTTTTCCAAAAAAATCTAATTCTAACTAGCCCCATTTTTTGGTGTGAGATGGCCCTCATTTCGCGTGGAAGGTTGTGAGCAATACTACATGTAATAATACATGTAGGCAATCGAGCTGTAGGCAATAATTTTTGTGTGCAAACGAACTATCGGCAAAAATGATGTAGGCAAACGATACTGTAGGCAATCGATTTGTAGGCAAACGGGATCTCTCCATATTAGATATTGCAATTTATGGATTACAAATCTAACGTGCCTGTTAATGATTGTAAAAACGCAATCATTATGTGATATAAGAAATAACATGATTGGATGCTCACCAGGAGTTTTCTCCTTTTCATATAGACAGCAATTGTCAAAATTTACGAAAGAAAACGAATCTAGCAGCTGCGAACAGAAAGAAACATCCGAAAGCAAGCCTAGGGAAGAAATGGCGTTACCGCGAAGGGAGATTTTTCAAAAAGATGAATTAAAGTACGCAACGATTTTGACTTCCGGCCGCGAGCGACGATCGAAGTTCGAGGAGTTGCAGGCCGCCTCGAAGAATCTAGAGAGGCGTTTGCACGAAGACGATGATTACTGTCGACGTCAGGAGATGGACAGACGGATAAACAAGGACAAGCCACCCAGGTACAACATGCTTTCATGTAACTTCCTTCTTATGTTCCTTGTACGTCAACAGATATAATTTTACAATTCTCATTTGAAAATGCTTGTAAATGCTTGTACGGCGCAGTAATGACGTAGTAATAAATTAATTGACCCGCAATAAGTGTAAACGTGCGATTCGTTGTGTTTAGATACGAGGACTTGGAAGGAATCCCGCACGACCTCGACAAACGTTATCACGGCGAACAGAGGTCTTTAGAACAGCAACAACAGCATTCAATAATGCGAAGTAAATACGAGAGCGACATGGAAAGGGCTAGAAATATTCTTCAGCATAATCTGAGAAAGGAGCGAACTGGTAACGAGAAACTCGAGAAATTGCCAAAAGCAACGCAGACGAATCTACCACCACCTCTGAGCGCTATTTGTCAGAGTCCAGTACCGAAACCTATCAGCGTCCGGCAGGACAGTAACGTTTCCTCAGACAGTTTCAGTCAAACCAGCTCACCTAGCTACACTAGCAAGACAATGGAAGCGCCCCTTCTGCCTCACAAGCACGGAAAAGTCCCAGGTATGTTCAAACTTCGCCGAAGTTTACCGGATGATTGTGTTATTGTTAGGGAAGAACTAACAGAAGCACTAGAAAAAAAATCATTGAATACGATTTCCATTTTACATACAAAAAAGGATTTAAATATTTTAGATATGATAAAGTTACGTCGATTTTTACGATTGTATATAATAAAAATAATTTTCACTGAATGAAAAATAAGATCCTATTTTCGATTTTAGAATTCTAAAGCATAAATTTCCAATCTTGCTTGATTTAATAAGCAATTTGTGAGTTCAATAAATCAATCTTTTTGTAATTTTTGAAAAAACTTTATAATTTGACCGATTCTACATTTTTCAAGAATTATTTGCTCAGAAAAGATCTTTTTGATAGAATTTTTTGCTTACAATGATATCGTCACCTTTTCTACGACGAGGAGTTTTAGGAGTTGTTCTTTAAATCTTCACTTTTCAAGATAGATATAACATAAAGCTCCCTTTCTCTCACTTTGCGATAATACTTCGCATAGTTCTTCGCAATATTCAACGCAGTTCACGATTACAGTTAGCAAGCTATATCTTTGGGGAATTTCAATAAAATTCTATAATATAAATTTTGTGGTAATATTAAAATGGGAACGTAATATTTATAATACCTATCAGTTTATCCATGAAAATTAAATCCGATTATAAAGGATTAAAATATAAAGAAGACGTGTTTTATAACATAGCTAACGATAACGGAGATACATCTCACAAAGTAAAATTTCTTCTTTATATTCCATCTCTGTAGCGAAGCTCAAGGCATTTTCTTGAGAACGACAAATAAACGTCGAGGCAAAGCGCGACAGCTGAGACGAGAAGGAAAGCTTTTTCTGTTCTATCACGTCGTCTTGTTTTCTTTTTTCTTTCTCGTCGCTATGTTACCATTAAAACAGTTTATTCAAGAGGAATAAAAAATAAAAATTTTTTCATCGCGAAATTTCTCCGTAGAAAGCTTCATTTCGTGTACTCTACGTTTTTCTTTTTTATTTGTATCTTAAAATTTGTATCTAAAAGAATCGCAACTTATTAATAAATTGACAATAAAGAAATCAGCCTCCTGGATTTCTATTACACTGCTTTATAACGCCTTCTAGACAGAGCCTTGGTGTCGGAGCCTGATAACTCATCTGGCAGGCCGATAACAAAGTCTACGAGCACGCCAGCCAGTTTGCAGACCATCGTCAGGATGCATGCCGGGAACAATAGTTCCTTGCATCATAAAGTAAGCGTTTTAATGTAGCGTCACTTTTATCAGTACAAACGAAGAGATAAAAATATAAGGCACTCGTTATGTATGTACTTACATCATTAAATATTTAATATTAAATATATAATCACAGATTTAAAGCTTCAGATTCGTACCTGTCGTTTTTTATTTTTTGTGGGGTGCATTTTACAAAAGCACATATTCAATTTTTTATGTTCGGTTAGATAATCAGAGATATGACTGGCAGCCACTACGTAACAACGGGAAGACTACGTTTCAGATTTGTGCAGGTTTTGCTTAATGCTGTTGTTCTCTTGGCTATCGCCGGTGGTTTAGCCGCATACTTCAAAAGTAAGTGAAGCATTTCTCTCAATTTAAATGCAATTGAAATGTTTTTGACACAATATCGAGCGGTTTTAAATTTGCAATATTAAAATTTAAAAAAATCGAAAATTTTAATAATGTCGAAATACGCGCGGCGTTAAAAATGCGGTTGTTTTTCCGGCAAGGAAAATGATGCAAGTAAAATTGAAAAACATCGCGACGCAAATAACCGCGCCTGATATTTAACCGGAATAAACCGAAATAAACTGCTTGTTAAACTCTTCGAACGTTTTAATATGTGTGCATATGCAACAACAAGCTCTGCGAGACCAGCGAGATCGAAAGATCAATAGCACCATGAGTTCTTGTAATCCACTTGATTTCAAATGCCAACATTATTTCGATAACAAATGAAAGACTCATAGAACTTTTTTCATGTTTTTAAAATCTTATATCTTTTATTATTCTGTTAAATGAATATTTCGTGCACAATGAATTTGCGCTCGACAAGTTATGTCAATTTCAGTGTTAACAAAATAATTACATCATCATTATTTAAAACAGGCATTGAATATCGAAATAATAGCAATTACATATCGTGAGTATTTTTATTTTTATAAAATTATGAATTGGAAACCTTTAATAGTACTGATATTACCGGGAAATACTCGTGTATAACCGGAATTTTCATAAAATGCATACATAATTTTTCAATAATATACTGATATTATCCCTGTATTACTGTCATTATATTACTGAATGCCAGTATTAAAATAAAGTATATATCAGTTAGATTCGTAGCATTCTCGATATACATTTTATCAGAGAAATTATAAAAAAGAAATAACACATAAATTGATGCTGATAATAATATGATTAATTAAAGTAACAGATTCAAGTTTCACATTTATAGATACTTTACTTCCTATAATTTCTGTTTTAAAATTTAAATCGCAATTATATTAGTAAAAGCCTCAATTTTATATATTAATATGATTTTAGTAATATAACATACCAGTAATAACAAGATATAACGGTAATAACTCTGTTAAATAATGTACCAAAAGATTATGTAGACTGAATACATCACATCAATGTGTTTACTAATCGAATTTTATTTTAATTATTATATAAAATGGAAAAGTATGCGATAGACATTTTTTATATTTTCAATCCTCGATTTGAAATTAAGTGCAAACCGAGCGATAATTATCGTAGTGTTGAGTGCCACGTGTCTGCAGTTGACACGTTAATAACTACAAAAGTTTGCAACGTACACATCTCTTCTGCACTCGCTAGACACCCAGAACATGATTGTTTTCAACACGATGGTATATTGATACTTTTTGAATGTGATACTCGAGCTAATATGACAAAAATTTAATTTATATGCTCAGTGTGATTATGTTTTTTAATCAAACGACAAAACATTAAAATAAAACACGATGATAGGTATGCGGTATCATTATTCATGAATACGTTTTCTTCGTATCAATGTCCATATTCTTTCCTAAATTAGCCTATCCTGAAAACGACTTCAAATTGGAGAATAGAACCATATACACGGCTGTGATCCCAATACCTGAAAGTACGCGTTTCGTAATCGAAGACAAGAATCCAGCTCCGGGAGTGTGTCTACCTATCATCGTAACTTTCTGCCAACAGCACAAGGTAACAATTACAAAACTTCTGTTATAAAGGTATTGATTGTCACGCGAATCGACACAAAGATCGAAGTTGTGTCGAATATTTAGTAAAATATTTAGTAAATTTTAATTCTCTGAGCCAATTACATTTTTACGATTATTGTAAATTATTTGATTATTTTATGTAAAGATGTTGAAATGTTAGGGTATCAAAGAGAAAGAGAAGGCTTGTTAAACTCTGGAATTCATGCGAATGTATGTTCTCGGAATATTCAACGCATTTTAGCGGCAGAAAGCTGCTTGTTCACGATGATACGTATTACGTTTTTCTCGAAAGAGGCTTGGCCGCCTTTAAAGAATTTAAAATAATTTTGTACGTGGAATGTGCGCGTAGGCGGCACAAGGGAATTCGCTCCGGTATGCAGCATTGTAACCATGCCACTTGCCGCTCTGAGTTGGAATACCGACGAATAAGAGTGACAACGTTACTTTCTCCCTTCTGCGGTGAAATGTCCTTACGGACATTACAAGCACCCGTTGACGGTCATAATTTCGATGAGTCCGCGCTCCTGAATACATTTTCTACTTACTTCTTCTCCTTTATTTCAATGGCTCATGCTTGAACAGTGTGAATTTTAAAATTCATAAGGCACTCACTGTGCAGTCGTGCATTTTGAATTTTTCTGAGAATGTACGTGTCTGATTGTAAGAATGAGATTGAGCAACGATAAAAATCGCGAGACCGTTGTCATTAAAGAATTTAAGAGGAAAAATTTTGAGCGAAGTAACGACCGGGATTTACGTGATCGAATTTTGTTAATCATTAAAAGTTTGATATCAAACTGAAATTTTAGTATTAGAATTTGATAGCATAAATACTGGTCTAGATTTTCTTATGATTTTAATAAGTTGTTCATAATGAAATTTTAAGTATATATCAATTTTCATTATCCTATTTGTACTATAATCTCAGATCATAGATGTGAATTACTTTCTTCATTAACATTCTTGCTTGTTTCTTGCATATCTTGTTTGATATATATAAATTGCACAAAGTGTAATTTACACTGACGATATAATTTTGAGGCATGAATTTTGATGCGTAATCACAATTTCTATCGTAGGTTCCGTACAACTATACTGTATTTCCAAATTATATGGGCAATTTCGGACAGCGGGAGGCCCAGCACGAATTGGAGCTTTACGATGCTGTTGTTGACGTCAGATGTTATGAACTGGCTGCTCTATTTCTTTGTAGTGTTTTCGTACCGAAATGCGGCTCTCGTGGTCGCGTTGTACGTCCTTGTCGTAGTCTCTGCTTTCGTAAGTATAAATTATTTGTTACACTATCTCATTATTTAATTTAAATTTTATTTTGTTTTTATTTAGTTATTTTGAAGTTATTTTTTTATTTTACAATTATTTTAATTAATTTAACGTTAATGCAACATCCAAATGTCTTTCGCGTTTTTATGTAATATATAAATTACTTGAGATTTAATATTGTTAAATTACTTATTATCAAAATATGGATCGATATGGTGTATTATTAATGCTCGACAAACCATAAATTGCAAGCATAAGCCGCGTAGATGCATTAACAGTAATACTGGTTAATACCCGTGAGCCTTAATAGCATTCGATTTCACTGTTCGACATGTGAATGTATGGTCAAATTATTGTACTGAATTTTGCGCCGCTAAATTTCTTTAAATTTTGAATAACACGAACTGTGCGTGATATTTCGATCTTGACCGCGAGGAATTTTTTCTAAATCAATTTCAGAAACCAAGAGGCGTTGTGGTTTCTTTCTCAAAGTTTTCGGCTTGTCCCTTCCGGATTATTTGGAGTGCGAACTTTTCCCGGAAAATCCGAGTTCCGACGAGTGCATCGGGCACCATGAGGTGATCGAAGCGGCAAGGAGAGCTGAGAAACCGGGTAAGTGACACTAAGTTTGACAGTTTTACTTCCAGCTTGCGCTATTTTCGCACAGCTTACAAAGTCGATTGCATTTGTTTTATTTTCAACATTTAGTTAAATTTTCTATTAGATTATCAATCAAGAATTGATTATAGTACTTTTATTACGTTAATGCAATGCAAAAAAAAAACAAATGTATTATTTAATCAACTAATGGGAACGGAAATGAGCTTATCGCGAATAAAAGCAAGTACTTGAATTATCCGGAACTTAATAATTAAAGGATTAAAACATTCTCTTTAGATTGGATGATTCAGAGGATATGTACCATAGAAAAATAAGCTTTTCGTACTTTCGTTGATGCTCTAAAATCTAATGGATTTAAAGAGTAGCGAACAGTTCTACCGTTGAGAAAAATATGCTGGTATGTTATTCTTGGTTATTTCGCGCTGCGAAATATTGTTCGTGCTGAGAAATAATTTTTGTGTATCGTTATTTTTTTAAAATTGTAATTAGTAAATTATTTTAAAAATAACTTAATATTCTACTTAATTTATTTTAAATTAAGAATAATAATACACATAAATATTTTATATTCAGATAATTCAAATAATTTATATTAATTTTATATTCAGATAATGCCTTATATAAAATTTATCTCGTTCAAAATGTCAGCGAGATTAAGCAGCGTTTATCATGATGCACCAACACTGAGATTCCATTGCATAATATGGTTTTGTGTATCGTGTGCCTTTGCGCGAAACGTTATGGAACGTAATATTATTTATGAGTTTTCTGTCCTTTTGTTTTACGCCGATTTGCGCGCGGACATTAAATATAGGATGCGACCACAAAACGGAACTAATTGTTAACTAACTTGATGTCCATTGTTCATTCTTCCTTTGATATCTTGGACTCTGTTTACGCTCGGTTTTCTCTCTCTTTGTCTTCCTCTCTCATTTATGTTCTCCATATTCTATTGTTATTTTGGCTTTCATGAAATCTCCTGGATCCGATCGATTTGTTCTTCGAAACTTTCCTTCTTGTGGAAATTTAATCTTATTTTGGCGATTTTCGATATTACAGTCTTCGAAAAAAACCTTTTTTTATTTAGAAACAGAAATTGAGTCAAAATATACGGATAGTTTAATGTATGTGTATAAGATATAATATAAATAAATTACTTTTGAAATATAATTTTTTAAATCAAATCAATAATGGAGTAATTACATAATTTCTTTTATTTATAATTCAATATAGCACAATAAACGTTATAAAAAAACTCATCTTTTTATGTCAAATAATAGCAATACTACGGTTGCTTATAGCAATTAATTGTAATGCAGATAGCAAATCATTTATAACAGAGACAGCTTTTAAACAATGTGTCATTTTTCTTTTATTTCTATAAAGTAGTTTCAGTTTGTTGGGAATATTATGACATAACTGTTTAAGGAATGATGTAACAAGAGGAATATCCTCGAAGTTTTTAAAACGTTATTCACTAAATTTTCAAAATCGTCACGTGCACGTCATATGCATAACGAGTGCGATAATGGCGCTTAAAATCTCGTAGAATAGTTCACGCGAAAGAAGAGAGAAGAGAGAATTAAACGATCACGTACACGCGCGCACTGCAATTTCCAAAGCAAATATTACGTAAATCGCGGCGACAGGCGTGGTGACAGGATTGATCGGAAGTACTCGTCTCTCGTCTCGCGGTGAATTTAATTCACGATTGGTGGATCGCGCCTGCTGATAGACAGAGAGAGAGAGAGAGAGAGAGAGAGAGAGAGAGAGAGAGAGAGAGAGAGAGAGAGAGAGATTTATTCGCGTCTACGGTTAATTAAGATTGAATTGCGTTGTAATTACGGCGTCCATTCAATCGAATAAATGCAACACATTCTCAAGATTTCAATAGTTTCTAGATTTTCGATCTTTCTGCATCTTTCTTTCTATAGCTATATATTTTGCTTCTTGGCGATGATAACTTCCGATTTAATTTTCTGATTTTATTAGCTCTCTTTGACCGTAATTCTATTAGCAATTTATGTAGCAATATCGTTCGTGCCCGTTTAATAATTATGTCTGTTTAATAGTGTTTAATCGAATCGAATTTCCGAAATATGCATTCGTAAATGAATTTAAGTTCTTGAGATTTATTATGACGTGACCTGAAGGTAGCAATATTTAGACAATAGGAAACCTTCATCAAAACATCTTTCTGTTATCCAGTACATCATGTGTACAGTTGAGATACACTGAAGGTAGCACATCTGTGCATGTTGTAATTACGAAAGAGGTTCACCGACATCCTATATGTACGCATACGTGTTCGCATGCGGGGCTATATCGCGATTTTGTATACCCAAGCTATCGCATGTGTCACCGCTGATGGAATCTTAATTGCAAAATCCATATTAAACTATCGTATGACGGCCCATCTGCGGCGCCAAGCAGCTTTATTGAGTCGCGCTTGATGCATGTGTACATATCATGTTTGACGCATATGTGTGAAAGTATCGAACCGCAAACGCAACAAGGATCAATCGTGTCCATCGCAGGAGAAGACATATTGCGAAAGATAGAATGTTACGATAAAGAATGTCGATAATGTTAATATCTCTACGGAATGTTATATATTTTCGTAATTTTTAGCATAGTCTGCTGATCTCCGAATATTGTTATTTTATATTTTTATGTTCCTTTTCTGGAATAACGTAATATCTATATACAATATTCATTTTGTTTATTCTCATTATAATGTAAGCGATTTCAAATGTTTCATCTATAATTAAATTCTTGCTCGATTAATCGTTCTGGACTATTATTATTTCATATCTGATATACATACAGTAAAAATTTTAATTAAAACACACACACACACATTTATTAATTAATAAATCAATTAATTAAATAAAGACAAATAATTATATTATTTATTAGAAATTTGTTAATTAAAGTAAATAATGAATTAATTGAGGATATGATACACTAAAAAATATAAAAAGTATATAAAATTTTACGAAAGATGAAGTATATGTATTTTATAAATTCCTTATAAAATAAATCATTTTATAAATATGATATTTATATTTGTAATTTTATATACTTTCTTTTTATCGTGTAGATACTATATTACATCAATTGCTAGAAAGCACGTGATCTTCATTATGCTCCGATTCATTTATACAGTGTGCACCAGTGGTTTTCAATGCGATGGCACAAGGTGCATTCCGTTCGATTGGCGATGCGACGGTCATCTTGACTGCTCCGATCACAGCGACGAGATCGGTTGCGGGAATTGTAATTCCACCACATCGTCTTCGGAGCCGGTGTCTTCCGCATTTGGCCAAATAGTCTTAAGTAAGGGATCTTCTACTAAAAGTACCCTTTCTACGAAATCTTCGTTACATTGCGGTGAAAGAAGATGCATGTCAGCCAGCCATATCTGCGATGGAGTCATGGATTGTCCTTGGGGGCAGGATGAGCGATATTGTCGTAAGTAAATACGCGTAAAAAAATAATATTAATAACAATTTACTTAAAAATAATCTTGTTAATTTTCAATAACAATATTTAAGAATAAATAATATTTTATTAAAATAAGAGTATGCCTATTTGTTTCATTAATATTATTATTGAACTGACAAAGTTCTAGTTCAGAACGCGAAAATGTAGTCTATTTTTGGAAATTTTTTTTTAAAGTAAATTGTTGCACATATTCTTGTACGCTTTTATACATCTACCTGTACTGCAGATTTAATAAATATCTACAATTTTGGTATGATTAAAGTTTATTAATTTTTATATTATGTTAATTTAGAAAAAGAAAGTATAAAAAAACATGTGTCGGATGTTGCAGTCTTCCAACTTATGAAAGGAATAAAATACAAAAAAATTTAAAAGGATTTTTAGTTATTATAAGTGTATCTGAATTTAGATAAATGAAAAATATTATAAATCGTCAAAATGGCGCTGATTTAAAAGACAAATATTGTTTTTAGCAAAATTGTTGAATTTAACTCTATGAAAAAACAATTAATTTGTAGCTACTGCAATTATCAGTATATATTATACATATAACATATAAAAAATGGAAGTTTATCTCTAATTAGCAATTGGACATTGGAGCCATGTAACAAATCCTTCTCTAATTCAAAATGCTCATATTTTTCATTTTTAGTCTACGCTTGTTAACAGCTGCTTTTAAACGCATTGACGAAGCATCAGACGCAAAAATGCGTTACAATTTATAAAAATACTTATATTTTCGTTATTTTCACGAATATCGTGATAATCTTGTAGAAATTTATTTTTGTGTATGAAATTTCTAAATATTAAAAAAAGTATAAAATTATAAAAGTCGATTTTTTTAAATTCTAGACTAAAATATCTGCTAACATATTATTTCTTTCCGTTTTTTTCATATTCTATGATTATATTTTTAATTGATTTAAAATTGGACCCATAACCTCTTTTATACTATATAATAAAATGTCGCTGACAGTTATAAAAGAAATTTTATTATTAGAGATATTATATATATTTTATTACGATTAAAATAAAGTAACTGTTCGTATATGTCTGTTTACGGTCTTTCTCGAATGACAAAATGTTTTCGCTTATTGAATACGTTGTCTTGATTAATACATTCAAGTATAATATATGAATAAATTAAATATCGCGCTATTATAATATCTAAACAATTTAAAATGTCTGATTAATTTAAAAAGAAATGTAAATTAATTTTTGGTTCTAGAGAGCCTAGTAGGCGGCTCTCAAATTTTATGTTTCGTACTGCATCTTGTTTTTTTAGTGAAATTAAGCCATAGGAACGGGGATGTCGGCGAGGGCCGTCTAGAGGTATATCATGCTGAAATGGGTAAATTTATGCCAGCATGTGTCTCGCACTGGGAACCGACAACGTCGCCGCAAGAGGTTTGCGCTATGCTGGGATATAAAGGAACGTAAGTTATCTCTCTTAATATACAATAGTCAAATAACATGGAACATATAAATATTACGTGATGATATAAACGTATTATGTTCGCAATCGCATTAAATCGCTTATTTTTATGCGTTGCAACAACTTCATAAATCCTCAATTGTACATTCAAATAATTTGTACTTTGAAAGAGATACGTTGAGAGACACTTATGTACATAATTGATTTATGACATATGATATAACGCCTGATATTAACAATGTCACCATGTTGAATAAAAAAATATGATGTATAAAAAAATTATTAAAATAACACTTCTGTTTGCATTTTCAGAGTGTCGAACGGAACTAAGCTGATGAACGACTCATTATCAATTGTATTAAGTTCTGAGTATCGTAACAAAAATTTGCTGAAGCAATTTCAAGGATGCATCAAGGATCGGGAGCCTTATCCCATGGTCAAACTTACTTGCGTCGATTATGGTAAATTATCGGAAAACTGTATAAAGATCGTTGAATTAAAATTTTCTACAGTTCTCCCGGGCTTTCTTTAGGACGTGCGATGATCGATTCTGTTGCAGCTTGCGGCCGCAGACGTTCTGTATACGGAAACGTGAGAGTGAAGCGAATAGTGGGTGGTGTGGAGTCAGCTCCTGGTGATTGGCCATTTCTTGCAGCCCTTCTTGGTGGTCCAGAACAGATCTTCTACTGTGCCGGAGTCCTTATTGCTGATCAATGGGTGCTGACCGCATCTCATTGCGTCGGGAAGTAAGTATTGTGTGTAAAATCGAGACACTGCAAAAAATGTTACTTTTAATTATTGACGAATTCTTTACGTATATAAGGAAAACATTATTAAAAGAGCTTTTTCATTTATTATATATTGATATGTATTATT
>NW_017306059.1:1959856-1981005 GCF_001594115.1 Trachymyrmex septentrionalis | reverse complement strand
TATATATATATTATATATTGATATGTATATTAATAAGAACTAACAGAAATTTTTAAATATATGAATTAATTCTCTATATATCGATGGTTTTAGTCATTCAGAGGTGTCCGGTTGGACGATACAGCTTGGCATTACTAGAAGACTTTCCCATACTTATCTCGGTCAAAAACTGAAGGTGAAAAGAGTCATACCTCATCCGTATTACAACCTGGGTGTTGCTCACGACAATGATGTCGCTTTGTTTCAAGTAAATATATTTTCAAGTTTATTATTTAAATCACGTAAATATATATGTATATAAATTTACGTAAAAATATTAGTCAATATCTGATTAATAATTTTAATTGACTATTTTAAGCCCTTTTTATTTAGGTATTTGTGTTTAATTATCATGGATTAATTATTATGGAGTTGGGAAGTTTGATAAATGACTTTTTAAAAGGAGATTATGTTGAAAAATATATATATAAGTCGAATTTTAATTAAAAAAAAAATTAAAAAAGTCTATACTATAAAATTATTTTTTATTCTAATTTGAATACTGTTTTAAATTTAGTACTTTTTCATGCAGTACCCCATATTAATTGCAGCTTGAGAAGCGAGTTCAGTATCATGAACATCTGAGACCAGTGTGCTTACCGACTGCTGACACTAATCTTACACCCGATACAAATTGTACTGTTATTGGATGGGGCAAGAAAAACGATACCGATTGTAAGTATCATTCAGCAAAAAATATTCCTTTCAAAATATTTATTTGCAATATTAATTTATGATATACGCAAATCAACAATCGAATACTTAACAATTTAATATAACATGATATAACAATCATTGAGATATAAATTTCGAAAGAACAGTAAGTTTTTTCTTCTATAACTGAAGTCAGAGTATGAGTAAAGAAATAATAAATTTTCAATTTGTATAGTTCATTTAAATATTAAATTGTTACAAATAATGAACTTGATTTAGGAAGAAAATATTTGTGAATTAAGTTCAATTATTATCTCATCGGTTACTTTCAGCCTCTGAATATGAGCCAGCCGTAAACGAGGTTGTAGTTCCTATTCTGCCTCGACACCTTTGCAATTCATGGTTAGCGTATAAAGAATTGAATGTCACCGATGGAATGATCTGCGCTGGCTATGCGGATGGAGGAAAAGATGCATGCCAAGTAAATTATCTAAAATCTAAATAATTAAAACGTTTATGTATTCTCCGTAAATTATAAAAATATTATGTATATATTGCGAATCGAGAATTATTTTCAATGTGATTTTATAAAACTACAATATACGTTATTATTCAAATTTAACTACATTATATTAATTTTTGGATCATCTTAAATATCGTATTTGTAAAATATCATTAAAATATTTAAATATTACATTTAATAACTTTTGTATATGTCACGTTATTTGCTACTATAATTTTCACAAATAAATATGACAATAATTATGAATTATTTATTTTTTTCAAGGGCGACTCTGGAGGACCTCTGTTATGTCAAGATAAGGAAGATAAAGATAGATGGTTTGTTGGCGGAATTGTTAGCTGGGGCATAAAATGCGCTCATCCAAAACTGCCCGGAGTCTACGCTTACGTACCCAAATACGTAACGTGGATCCAAAAAGAAATGTCTAAGTACTCCGAGTATAACAGTAGAAGTAATGGAAAAATGTAAGGCATCGAGTCGGACAAAATATTTAATGTAAAAATCGGCAATATAGAAACAAACCAAGCAGAAATGAAGGAAAAATGTAAGACAAAGTAAACGCGGACTTCGACGTTTTCACGACATGTATTGAAAGAAAAAGATACTAGAACTGAAATTATGGATTCCCGATCTACTAATTTGCGCTCAGCAATTTCTGTACGCTCAATCAAAGGATAGTATTTTGTATCTTGTGCAACAACTTTGAATGAAGAAAAGAGAGCTAAGTATTAACAGATCGTTAATCTTATTTTTTGGGATTAGTAAGTACAGATAAACAGTATAAGCTGATAAAAATCACTGATAATCATGAACATTAGCTAAGGGATGCTGGATGATGAATACCATAATGGAATTTTTCCTCGAGTTATAAGAATAATTTAATTAAGTCTAATTGCAGCAGGTCACAGTAGCAGGTAAACTATTTTCTCACATTGTAGACAGATAATTATAGAAAAATCGGATTTTATCATCAATATGTTTAAATACTGATATTTGCTACTGCAATTCTCAGTCATAGCTCGTCCATTAATACGAAATTTCACCACTTTGCGATTTTTCGTAAAAAGATTTTATGATAAGCTATTCGAACAAGGGAAATGTAAGATAATCGGAAACATATAGGATACACTAATTTATAAATGAAGCTATTATACAGATACAGGATATTTGCGTACCTATAAGTTCAAGTAATAAGCCATTTTCTAGGAAACTACTAGATAAAAGAAAGGATCAAAAATGCCAACAATGTATGTACTTTTGGTACCTACTGAAATAGTAAAAAAAATTGAAGATTTGTGCACAAAACGAAAATCGACGCATGTGATGCGACAAAAAATATTTTGTATCGCTGCCGGCTTTAAGACAGCAGTGTATGAGCCACCAAGTGGTAACTTTTAATCTATATAGGGTGTGCGTTTAACGACATTCAATGATATGAGTCGTTTCAGTGGTATAAGCGGTATGAGTATTATATATTCTTTAAAAAAACATGACATTTATACTTGCTTTATGAGTCTCAATTTAAAACCTTTTCTTTTTCAATTATAGAAATGATTTTCGTTGGAATTAAGAAAATATAATAAAGCAATTATATTCTTATTAAATATTTTTCAGAAATCCTTTTATTTCTTAAAATACGAATAATTTAGCTTATACTGCTATTCTATCTCAAACGACTTATAGATTTGTATGGCAATCATAGGAAATCTGTGATTTACGAATCCTCATACAAATAGGGGAGGATTATATTCTTTTGAAATAGCTTTTTTGTTGATATATCGCACATTTATATTTGAAAAGAGAAGCAAATGCTTTTCGATGGTTTGTGATATACACAGTACTACACAGATGTCTACACAGATAATATTATCAGAAGTTATATAATTTAGTATGTACTATTAAGATGAAGAAAATGTATATGCTAACGAAAGCACATTATATATATATATATATATACATATAATCGATAAACTGTATTTTTGTAAAAGAACGAGTTAAGCGCACACCCCTTACGGGTAAAATGTTGTACACGTATTGCATAAAATGCATTACTGTACCATCGCGCGAATATTTTAAATAATGCGCATACGAAGTGACAATATATCCTAAGAAACAAAGAAAATATCTATGTGCTTATCGATGTAAATGCATATTGCGATGTAGTTAGTTATCTACTATAATAATCACGTTCGTTTTAAGAGCGCGTGCAAGGCACCCAAAACTATATAGTCGCAGGTATAAACGTATAGACATAACAGAGACATCATTGCATACTGTACATTTTTATTAGGACCATGACACATAAAAAAACTTAACCAATAAAACCTATAAGTGAACCAGTAAGTGAATTAGCTAAAGACCGTAAAATCGTAATAATATAAGCAGTAGTTAATAGTTAATCCTACATGTTGATTTTCTTTACGTTTTATTACTTAAGTTTTTTTTATGTGCCATGGCCCTTGGACATCATAAACTTTGAAATCATGCGATTCAATACCATGATTCATATTTACGCATATGTATGTTCGAGACAGATACAGTATTACGAGAATGCTGATGTACATACGAATTGAAGATGGAAGAACTGCCATGACGATGTCACGAATAGTAGCATGTATTTTCATCGTATATCTCACTGCAAACGTTACTCAATGAGAAATAACGTCGCAGTCTAAACTCAATTATTGGCATAATTTCGTCTGTCAGGTTCATTGTTTTGCAACACTTATTTCACCGAAAAGTATGGTATGCAAGAAGTCTCGATGATAGGCTGAGCTAATAAAAAATTAACGATTTAAATAAGAGAAAATTTAAGTAAGTATATCTTACTGTCATTACTATTATTACTTGGATATCACGTATAGATTTTAATATTTGTTATGAATATTTGAGATATTTTTAATTCATTGTTATGATAAAAATCTTTTCTGCATATGATAAGAATCTAGGATTTCTATTATAATTACGAAATTTTTGAATAAAATGAACGAGATATACGTTGAATATTTTAGTATTACGGTAGTACGTACATCTATCTATTTTAAATTGATTACTGTTGTCATTTTTTGTGAAAAGGATAATTAGGAGTAAAAAACTTAACATTGTATACTCTTGCTCAGCCTGCCGTATTCTAATTGAAATATTCGTACGTGCATCAGGTATAAGCAAATTGTACGTAAAAGTTGTTATACGTATATAATAATATGATATGATATAAAGTAATATATAATATGTTACAATATAAAATATCTAAGCATAGAGGCTTATAGAAAATAGAGTGTTCGTAGCGCTATATGTAGATGTAAAAAACATGTTGACTGAATTCTAGGGACAATACTCTGCACCAGCACATTTTTGACCTGCACTATAAAAAAAATCGTTTTTCAATGAGTATATTTTGTATGAGGTATGTTTTTTAGGAGTCTTACTAATTGACTTATACCTTTTCTAAGCAGTAAGATGAACAGTATTGTTAGCCACGACGGTAATTGATATTTAGCTCGGTTTATTTGCAAGCCATTTTTATTTATCTGCTTATTTTATTTGGAATGTGATTCCTGCTTTATTTTTTTTCTCATACTTTATTCTCGTCATTTATGAATAAAAAAAATACAAATTTCTGTCAAGTCTTAATAAAATTATAGTGATTAATACTATTTGTAATATATACATATTAAAAAAATGATATTTAAATACAATTTTTTTACATAAAAAAAGGATGTCTTTGACACATGAAAAACATTCCATGATAGTAAATTCAATTTTCCAGATTTATTATCTAATTAAGACATCTGAAAATGACTCTTTCTATAAGACAGGAACTTTCAGACAATAAGAAATAACTTGGACAATAACTGTCTTCCTTAGTATCCAGACAACAGTTTAGTTGTAAAATGGATTATATATTTAAATAACCGACAATACTGTGTGAGCAGACAATAAATAGAATTAGGAAATGTTCCATGATGGACAATAAATTACTTATTAAGGATAATAGTAAACTTAGGATATACGAAAGTGATTAGTTTATAATTTTAAGATATAATTATAATATATTTTATTAAGTAGTCTACTAAAATTCTCTGTCATATAACTACTGTATAGTAACGTACTCCAATCAAGAGCTCTATTTATTATTTCATGTAGTTTGAAGAGCACATAACATTTTTTTACACATTCCATTTGTATTATATTATCTATAAAATATAAAAGGTACAGACATATATAAAATATATGTATATTAATACATTGCTTTCATACGTTTTGAGAAAAGTTAAGAATTAGACAATCAGAATGATATATTATTTTTATATAATCGTCTGTTGTATTTGATTAAATAGATTAATGAGCCTAATATATATTTTTGAGACTTCCACGGATACTTTCTATACAAAAAGCTATGCGTTTCGCGGATTATCTCCATATCCAAATTCATTATAAGAATGCCAACATTTGTGAACATTGCAGTTCTAATAATGGATTTAAACTATCTAATGGAGATAATTCTAAACTATAGCTTCTATGTACAGTTGATGAGCCTTTCATAATTTTCTTTGTATTATCGCGATAAGTTAAAAGACAGTAACTGCCAAGTAAAACTTTTCCTATTTACTATATTTCAAATTGATAATTATTATCTTTATTTTATATCTTAATCTACTTTTTAGAAATTTTGATTCTATAAATAGAATTATATACAATATATTGTTGTTAAAATTGTGTACAGAAAATGTTATTTGTTGTTTTATTTTATCATTATATTGTAAGCAGTTATATTTCTTGGATGTCATGTTACGTTATTAGCATTTTATAGAAACATAAATATTTCTGAGATCGCAGATGCGTAAACAGAATATTGTGATGAAATGTAAAGTCAATGGTTTACATAGATGTGTGCATATTATATATGTATATACACACACACACACACACACACATACACATACACATACATATATACATACATATATACATATACAGTTAAATGATACAAAGTAAAAGTATAGTCAATACTAAACGTAATGCATAGAAGGGAGAGTTAATGTAAGATTTTATAGGTACATATTATATATTTACAGGAAAATAAATTCAATGTAGAAAACTAATTAGGAATTGAATATGAGAAATTAATTTTATTATTTATATATATTTTAGTGCCAAATTAAAGGTAGCAATATAAATTTATTTTTTAAATATTTATTTTATTTTCTAAATAATAATTTAGAATTTAAATTTTTGTAATGATGTAGAAATTTTGTTATTCTTTCATTAAATGATGTAATATTTTTTTTATATATATAAAGAATTTATAAACATTTAAATAGAATTCGGATAAAAGGTCTGAAAAATTTTATGTGATAGGATTGTTTGAAATAAAAACATTCGAGCTTCAAGTTCGGATAGTTCGTATATAATTTGAATCAATAATCAAATTGTTTGATCCATTTTCAACATATGAAGATTTGACGTCAAGTAAAACTTTTGTTCCTTTCAATTTGTCAATTTTTTTTTGTCGCATTTAATATAGTTTAGGTGCATTATTAAATGAAATATAAAAAAGAATGAAAAAAAAGAAGCTCATATACTCTTTTTTGCAAGATTATGTATGCATAAATAATATTAGCCAAGAAACTCTAACATGAGTTATCACAAAAATGATTTCTATTGAAAATGCATTAACGGTCCTAAAATAATTAATTAAATTAGTTTGTAGATTAAGAAATTGTTTTAGAGATAAATTTTGAGAATTCATGAAACAAATATTCGTGATCAATTAAAAAACAGTTATAATGTTATTTATGTATACAGTATAAGATTTATTATCCTTCGTAGATCATTTTCGAGAACATTACATCACCTATGAAAGTAAATTTCACGCAATGTGCTAATTATAATTAGTGAGCTTTTCAGTAATCTTTCGCGCTTCTCTCGTTTGTTGAAAAGATGCGTGTAGTCTCATAAAGAAATCTCTCACGCTTTTGCCATAAGCTCGAGAAAAATGATTCTAAGTCTTTGGCAAGTTATCTGTTTGTATTAAAGATGTGAAGAAATACTGTACATAAAATACAAGTATTTCTCGTTCTTTCGCGCGAAGAAGTATTCTTTTTAAAAGATATCATAAAAATGCATAATTACTCCTGTGAAGTCAATGTTGGATATAATAAGATAGTGTAAGAGATATACGTATCGTATATATGAATCGTCGCAAGATGTTGCACAAAAATTAGTATAATTACAAAGCGCACCTGCGCTTCCTTGTAAGTGCGTTTGTATTTACAGTTAATTTTGATTATTTTTAATTGGAATAGGAAATAAAACGTATGCACATTATTAACAAGAAAACTACGCTTTTTCAATGTCTAGTAATACGTATGACAAATATATGTGAATTAGTAAGTCGTGTCAAATGAACGAATTCAAATGTAAAGCTCGTGTCTTTCGCCCATCTCTGTTTCCGATACATTCAATTTTCCTTTGCTTTAGATTGTTTCAGATAAAGAAAAACGTCAAAAGTCGGTATACATGTGCTATGTATGGCATTATAAGTCAGTTACTATAAATTGTAACTTCGATATTGGTACCAAAAATATTTCTCGTATTCGTGAAAATGTGAATCGAAAAAATAACATGTTGGAATATAAAATCCGACTTTTTGCGTCTTTCAATTTAATAAATGATTGCTATCAATCTCTCTCTCTCACACATACAAAAACACACATACACACAGAGCGATAAAACTTTAGCCATAAATTATCACAAGGGATAAATATGTCAGTGCAAAACTATATACAATCAATTATACTGACAATGAGCTTGAAGATTGATATACTATTATACAAAAAGATACTAGTATTACTGCATTGGTCATAATTAAGTGTTAATTTTTATTAAAAATATCTTTTTTGTATTTTTTATTACACAGAAAATCTCACGATATTGTACGATTCATTATAAAATTTTTTAATTGTTATCTCTCTGTAAAATAACAGGGCAATAAAAGTGTTATTATAAATTGTTATTATAAATATCATGTTTTAATGACAACATAAGAGGATATAAAAAACAAACTTAATTAAAATGAAAACTTACTGAGGGCTGGATAATAAAAATATGATCGCGAATATTTTAATCAGTAATCTTGAATATTTTAAAATTTTGATAAATATTAATTCTGATCTACATTAGGCATAACAAAATTATTGTTATGATAACTGTTTTGTTTCTATATGTATCTTTGATATTAATAACGAAACATGCAATGTTTTTTACAAAAATATGCGATTAAAATAAATAATCGCTAAATATTTAAAAAATATTTGGTTATTATACATATATCATTTGTATAATGTATATCTAATTGTTAAATCGCTAAATATATATTATAAAGTGTTTCTAAAATGCTATTGATATAGCAAATTATTATTCTCAAGTGCGTATTAGCGTAACAATATAATTAACTTTACATAAATATTTTTATGTTATTTTGCCGTTTTATTGAATCAAAGCTATTATTATATGTATTCACGTGTCTACACATATATATACAACATAACATGTAAAATTTAAACTATGCATCTTTAAATCTTTGGTGAAATATATAAACAAGAAAGAAATGTAAAAGAGAAACAGTGTAATAAGATCGAACATAAGATATTCTAAAGATAAATTTGTAATTTGTGTATGTATGATTATGTATACTTTTTTGCAAACTCAGATATATTTTAACTTCAGCTTACTTTTAGCGTAAATGTTTAAAGGAAGACAAATAGAATAGTAATGTGGGGATCTTAAATGTAATTGCTTATTTATGCTTGGTACAAATCCTAATCGTACAATCAGTGGTCGACGATATGTATATGTACAATTACATGCGTGACAGTTGCATAGGCAGTTGCACGCAACATACACGTACATACATAAGGAACTTACAAGACTAATAGTGGATTAAAAAAATATTTGTATACTCCGTCACATTATTTGGGATAATTTTATACAGAGAAAGAATTAAGAAACATTATTTCTTTATTATGTACAAGATAAATATTCTCACAAATATACATACTTTACAGCAACTTTTAATGCTCATATAAAGTTATTGTTGTATTTAAAAAAGACGGATTGTGCAATTTATTTTCGTCCACTTTTAATCAACTATTATGCGCAACTAGTACTCATATATAGCGGATGTTGCGTGTAGCGTAAAATAAATAAGCTCTAATTTGTATGTTGAATATATACCTGACATTGGCTACATAAATGTAGATACTTTTACACATCGTGTATTGCTGTGATTAATACATAGACCTAGGCGATGTTATACGTTAGACTACAATTAATGTGAAACGAGATAAAGACAGTCAAAGCTGTCGACTGTTAGACGTGCATATATAATCGCATTTTTATTTGGAAAGTATATCCGTAGTCGTCCATTTGTAATTTTACATTTCCATCAAGGCGCTTCTAGACGATATGGGCAACGTATACATTCAATATGGATAATTATGTGTGTTATGTATGTGTATATTTGCTCATGTTGACATATCACGTTGGTCATATCGTCTGGAGGCATCTTTACACGAGCATTTTGGGCGCGAAAAATTTAAAAACATTTAGAATTCCCTATTTCCGCAATAATTATCATCGACGTCCACCGATTATGCAACAACGATGTTCAGTAGACATTTCATTGATCTTAAACTTCGAATGCCACATTGCTGTGTAATGATCGCACTCTCAAACAAAATTTTATTTCGTCCATCGGCAAGAATTTGTCTTTAAGAGCAAAAACATATTCGTTGCAATTCGTTGTCATTGTTCAATGATCTTTCACTGCGCGCGATTAACTAAACGCTAAAATGTATTGTAAGAGATAATGATATTATCTTGAAGCCACCTATGATTTATCAGTCATTTAAACATAATTACTTAGGTATTACCGAAGAAATAATTATTTGTTAGAGACATCATAATGAAAACATGTAGAAATTATTACGACTTTAATATAAGAAATTTACATAGAAAGAGAGACAATATTATTATTAACGAGGTCTCCATTTTGAGTTTAGTAAAATAGAATTTTTTGAAGTCAGGAGCATATAGAAAAATGTGAGACAGTAAGACATAAGCAATAAGCAAATCGATCAATTACAGCAGAAAACGTAAAACAATAACTTTAGATTCTCTACTGAGATTGATCGATTCTCTTACTGCTTGCGTCTTACTATCTTATGTTTTTTGTATATGCTATATTATCTCCAAAAATACAAGTACGAATTTAAATTTTACATTGTAACGATTAAGGCTTTTCTAGCTTAGTATAAGAACATTCGTAATGCAATATGTTACGTTAAATAGAACATAAACTAAAACCTACAACACATTAATAAAATCATAACATAATGTTAAACATTATGTTTGCTTTGTACGTTATATAAAGCTTACTTACTATTATATACAGATCTCGGTACGTAACGTAACGCATTAGACAAAATTTCTGTAACAGTAATCTTAAGACGTGAAATTAGAAATAACAGCAAACTTATCTATAAAGCGAGTTCCAACCGATTAAAATCCGCTTTATTACGAGATTATGGATAAGTTTACTGTTATTTCCATTTCCGATAGATTATGTAGACCTAAAGCAATATCTTAATTGGCTCATCGGCTTAAGTTTACTTCTTACGGTCACTGTTGTGGAATTTTGTGTGCGGCAGCCCTTACGGATGTTCTTGTGTAGAGAATCTAAATCATGTCACCCTCGTAAAAAAATAGCAATTTCTTTTCTTTAAACAAATGTGACGCTAGATGATCAAATGTCAAGATGACTTCGAGATAATAGTAGAATCAATGCTTGCACTGCCTTTCCTATTCATTAGTAATATCAAATGTGGCGGTCTCTTTAGCGTGGACACTATGAAATATTACTGCGTACACGTGCATATTGCTCTATCATGTATCTTAAAGAAGAAGTAGACAAAAAAGAAGATATGTCGTTAATTGAACTCACTCTTGCTGGTCGAGAGTCGTAGTCTAGCAAGATATTCGAAAAGACATATATGAGTTATTTAGACACTCTCGAGACGATATTATAGTTAATGTAAAGAGAACTTACAGACTCGTGGTTGCAGCAGCGTGTGAGCGAACTGATACTTTAGAAATTAATTGAAATTTATGTACAGTTTAACTCTTATAGTATTCAAAGTATTACTAAGTTCTGTTATTTTTTAAATTCTGAGCATATTTTCGTAGATGTAATCAAAATTGTAAAATATCGATAAATATGGTAATTAAAATATCATCTGTTATTATTTTGTTTATTATACATATAAATAATTTTAATGCGTATAAAGATTATATTGTACTATGCATTGAAGATTGAAAATTGCAAATTGAATATTAGAACTCGACGAATCAGATAATTTTAATTTCATTCTGATTAGTTGAAAAATCTGATATTAAATTAGTAATATCTAATTCGCGTAGTTTGCTACTTACTATTACTTGTTAATAATTATATGGCAACAATTTTATTTTAAAAATTATTACAAAATTAATTATATTCAAAATAAAAGTTATTTTACTTGTTTTAATCAAAAAAGCAATTAAGAATATTTATTATAACGATATTAATCACTACGATTGTGACTGCATATGCCTGTTTGTTCACATATTTTTGCAGATTGGCTATAAACAAATTGTTGTCGAGATTAAGAGGATATAAAAAAAGTACAAAGTGATAATTATCAGCAATAATGTGAAAACTTAAAAATATATCCGGATATATCTGCAAATAAAAATTATTAAAACATTTATTGCATGAATCAAAAAGCCTTACACACACACACACACACGCGCGCGCGCGCGTGTGTGTGTAATATAAGTCTTTTTTATTCATATATACATATATACATAGTTCTCGGTGAATCAATTATTATGTGTATATTTTCTTGAGTGCAATCTGCAAAAATAAAGAGGAGCACATAGAGCATCATATTATGCACGAGAATCATTGTGAGTTCATAAACACAAGTCGGATTGGTACAAAAATACTGAATTAAAAAGTGAAAATAATACATAATACACATATGTGAACATATACACACATAATAATAGTAATGTTGTAAGATGATATTATATACGCAGCCAGAAGATATAGCATGAATATTGATATATAATATATTTATGGAAAATTCATGTTGACAAATAAATTATGTATGAATACTACATATATGATTCTTCTTATTTAATAGTTTTTGCTTCAGATCATTTAATGATATACAGTGCGGTTCATTAGTTTAAAAACTAATTTTTTTCCGCTAGTAAAGGAAAGGTCCCTAATATAAGATACCGAATTTATTTTTGGGTAAATATTGGAAGTGTGTGGACAGAATTAAAAAAACCAATAAGGCATTTTAAAAGGAACTTAATAAGCTTTAAGAATACTGTGATGGGGAATTTAATTCAAATACTATTTTCTGAAAGAAATGTCAAAAGTGAGCAAATCGCAAAGTCAAAAAATTGTTCTCGTAATATCTCGATAATAAAATGCAAAGTATTTGGATTAACAAATTTTATTTACGTTTATAAAATACAAATGACCTCATTGACTCGAATCAAATGACTCGAAATCAAAGGCTTTAAATTACACATTAGATGTTTCTTTATAATCATTTTTATATCATGTACTTATAGTTAACATACAGGTGGATAATAAAGAACTGAACGATGAAATATTGTGATTACGATCGTTATTCAACATAAAAGTTACAGTGACTGCGAATGACACATATGATATAGATATGGCAGTTAATATTTCAAAAATATATATATCGTATCTCAAAATATCACCAAAAATATAAGAATTTTATAGAGACATAAATCATAGATTGTTCCATTATTAAATATCTGTGTCTAAGTATCTGTGTAAATCTTATATGTGTGTGTGAGCACAGTTCTTTTATTAAAATTAAATTAGAATTAAAAGTCATTTCTTATTGATTTAAGTCATTTATTTTTTCGTATGCCTTAATTGTTATATAAGATCAAATTTTGTAATACTTGATTGCAAATGAGAAAACATCATTATTAATTAAATCAAATTTTTATATATATTAATGAAACTTTAATAAGTATTTGTACAAAAATTCATTGAAATTGAGGTACTTGTTTAAAAGTTATATATCTAAAACTGCAGTAAAATATGGTCATTGCGCATAAATCATTATAAGTCAAGTTATTTGTTTTGTTTTTTGCAAATTGATTTTAAGGCGTATTTAAAATTAAAATTTTTTGGCTGATACCTTTAGCTGATATTGTACATATAGTACAGTCAAAATATTTTCAAAAAAAATGTCGGTCGTAAAATTACTTATGAAAGTATAAAGATTTATAAAATAAAATCGTTAAGGAATAGGAAAAGTGAGAAACAATTTTCTATATAAAATTATGACTACTACGAATAGTATAAATTAATTTGTTCCCATGATAAATTGTCGTTAATGAATACACAATGAATAAACAAATTAAATAACAAAATATTTTTTCAATAATTTATTTTTTAAATTATTTATATGTATAATGACTTTTTTATTTAAAAGTAATATTACATATTTACAGACATATATTTATATGTTTGTGAATTTTTACAAAATTTTTATTACAAAAGATGGTATAGTAAAACTTAACACGCGCATAGTATATTTACCAATTATCGGTACAGAATACCAGATAAAACTTGAATCGCTCGGTAAATACGTTAGATCAGCATGGTAAACTGACCTATGATAAAATATGGGTATCGAAAAATATAAAGTATCATGATAATCGAAAAAATATCCGCTTTGAAAGAGATGTATACATATTATTATTAATTAAAAATATAAATATTTTTCGGTATTTTCAAAGTATTTAATTTCACGTGATAAATGACTTCTTTATTTACAGATAGTAAAAATGTATATTCATAATTCATTTTTATTTTTCGAGTAGAGTATTAATTTATTTTAAAATAATTTATTTCATTGTAATAAATGTAGAAGTTTTAATCTAAAGTCTATATTTTTATATGTGTTTATCTAATTAAAATATTTTTTGTATAAACAAAAATAAAATATACTCGTAATCAAAATTATCTATTATTATAATAAAATATGAAAAAAACATTCACTTTTCGATTTTTAAACTTATGTCTTTAATTGTGCATATTAAATACATTATTGTTAAATGCGTTCGAGTTACGGAATAATCATAATAGCAAATTAAACATGTGTATCATTTAACGTTCAATGAAATGTCATCGTTCTAATCTGTACATAATTACACACCATCTTGCGTCCGTATCCTACGCGATATGATGCGTAGGATACGGATTTAAAGGGTTCCATTCATGCGAAGCTGAGCCTTGCATGAGCGTGTTTTGCCGAGCGAACGATGCGCAAGATCGGATTTGTTAGCGATTTGAAATTTATCCGCGGAAAATCTGTCCCCTCTCTTAATCATTCTAAGATAATTCTCGATGAAGAATGGTGTGATACGGAATGATACTCGGCTGCTTGTCATTAAGCGAAGCTGAAACATAAAGATTTCCACGGTTATAATTGAGTTACATTTTTATAGATACATGTACGTGTTGACTAGATTACTATTAAATTAGATACAATCTTTTTACAATTTCAACTATCTTAGAAAACAACTTATTAAACATCATTTATATTAATGTACTCTGAAGATTTCTAGTATAATTTATGTCATTTTGTAACATAATTCAAGTACTTTATTTATTATTTTCAGGTGCACGATATTATATCTTTTCTCTCATAATGGCAAAATATTTTACATTGCTTCGCCACAGCTACACTATTATTAAACATCATGTGTTACGATCGCGGGTAGATTTATGTATGAGCGGTGTATTTCCTCGATGCGAAGCGATGCCTAATTTAAGAGATAGAAAAGGCTACGAGCTCGGAAAATGCAACGAGACGCAGGAATAAATGATCGCGGGAGCGGGCCAATAAATAACCGTTTATTAACGTGCTAATGCTTCACGTGAAATTAACAGAGGCGAGCGAGCCATGCAAGAAAATAAAGAGAGAGAGAGAGAGAGAGAGAGAGAGAGAGAGAGAGAGAAGGAGTTGGAGAGAGGGAACGCCAGGACGATACAGAGAAAGGAGAGGAACGGGAGAGCTAGTGCAAACTCGAAGTCTTAAATGAGCCCGGCGCACGCTGCGGTTCTAATTAAAACAAACACGATTATAAGTTTCAACCTGAATTTATAATCACGGCCGACGTGCGTCGACCTTTTAACGAACTTTACGGCGTCCGACGTTTCGTTTTCTTCGGTACGTAACGAGCGACTCCTCAAGAAACCAACAATATTGAGATTCAAGTATTCTTCAACATCACCGTTTCCAGCTTCATTCCGACATTATCGTCTGGTGCCCAACATGTTTCCCAATGTAGAATAAATATGATAAGCTCTCCCCCTCAATACGATCAACCTGCGTGCCATATCGACTCGAATCTTTAATCGGTCTGCTTCTCGGTTGGATATCCTAAGTCGTTTCGTTGCTGATCCTCTGTACGTATTATAATATTTTTTTATCAGTCTTAATGGACGAAGAATGAAATCCAAATATCGGCGATGCGATTATCGGGACTCGGGGAATCGGTGCAACGATTACATCAGCATTTAAGCACCCGCTGCGTGATCCCGTCTTAAGCTAAGCTTAAGATCGTGCATGTGCGGCGGGACGTTTAGTCTTCTATCTGTTTGCATCCACGTGCACTGGCTCGTTTCACCCTCGCGATACTTTACCTTTGTGATTCTCTCCTAACATCTTACTGACGACATTTTCTACGTGACAAAAAGTCTACAGCTACTGAAAATTTTGTTACCCAGTACTTTGCTAATATATAAAAGCAGTTTGTTGTGCAGTTTAACAGTTGTTCTTCGTCTAATGTAAATTTTTATCTAGTGCAGAAATTATGAATTACCTTGAATGAATCATAAATATAGCCGAGAAAATGAAAATTAAAAATATTGTGTAAAAAAAGCATTTAAGTGAATGTTAAGTCACTGAAAATTACTAAGTTCTTTAATATTAAATTAATAAAAAAAAAAAACAAATAACATATAACAATAAAATTTCGGTCAATACATTTTTTTATACCTGTTATATCTTTGTCACAAATCTTTTTAGGATGCAAATACGTGGATTCAGGCAGACATCCTTTTTAAAAAGAGGGAAAAAAAGGAAATCAATGACTCGTAAAAAAAGGTTTGACTTTTTAGAAATGACTAAAATAGTTAACATGCAAGAAAACCTTGTCCTTTTATTTCGACAGTTTTACGATGTTTATTATTGAGAAAGTAATAATCGCACAAACAAATTATCTCGTAAATATTTCTCTATACAGCACAGATCTTCAAACTCCAAAAGATTTTCCTGTATCCTTTGAATGCCCCAATGACAGAATATGTCTCTCAGATAATGTATGTTACTAGTTATTGTATATTTTTTTACTTTTACATTGCACAACTCGAAAGAATTGAGTATATATTTCAGAAAAAAAAGAAAAAAATTCAAGAATAGAAGGAAATATGTTTTTATTAGTAAGTTTTCTTTAATTTAGCCATAATATGTTTGATATGATTTAGCATGTTGCCTTAACCCTTACAAGTTTAGTATTAAATTTAATATTAAGAGATAATACTACATCCTTGTTGTTGGACGGCTCCGAAAAAAAATGGTTCGAGCTGGTTGTCGTATTTTCTTCTTTAATTACAAAGTTATTATCGCTCCACAAACTCAACGCAAACGTACATCACGAAATTAACAACGCGGCGCTGTGGATAACCGAGCGGGCTTTATTAATTTATCGTGTTCGCTGTATATTACACGAGGCAGCGAGCAGAAATCAAGGAAAAAGAAAAAAGTAGGGGACGGCAGACAAGGGAAAAGATAGACGGAAACGGGTGATGCTGGAAAACTTGGCTCTTTTAATTATTGTATAATTAAAGTTTCTTTGCCCGGCGACCATTACTGTACTTAAGAGAGAGATTAGGTACTTTTCATCCTTGCATAATTCCGCTCTCCTACAAAGATTCAATTAACATACTGCAGGGGTACACATCTGATTTTGTCAGAGAGAGATTAATGTTATAAAGATTAATATAAACATTGATTAAACTATTATCGTATTTTCAATATAAAAATTAATAGATTTAATACATGGAATATCTTTTTTATTTCTTTCTGTAATTTTCCCTTTAGTATAACTATTTTAAGATGTAATTTCTTCTCGCAAACAACTAATTGCTCTTTCAATTTAAAGACTAATAAATTAAAATATGTTATGTTCAATTTTCTTTAATATAAAGAAAAATGCAAATACATATATATTTGCAATGTACTTTTCAAAAATTAATTTTTAAATAATTTCTTAAAATTTTTAAGTTTTGTCACAATTAAATTAATTCATCATGATCATTATCAATAAAGAAAAATAGAAACCGCAGAAAAACTATTCACAATGAAAATATTAAGAAACGATGCAAAAGTTAGAAAATATCCGTTCTTTTGTATATTTATTCACCATATATTAATAATATTATTTTGTTTAATGATGATGAAAGAGGAGACAGGAACCTTATCTCGTGAATAACCGTTGCTAATAACGATCACGGTAACGACTCTTTTACAATACACCCTAATTCACTGGCGACTAGATAAGTCCGTTATCCGCGATGATCAAGTTTGCTAGGGGATGTACTCGATTACCACTCAATTGGTCCGACCACTTTACTCGAACTGTAACTCCCCGTATCATCCGTAAGGGTAGCGCCTCCATGAGATGGAAATGAAAAAGCCCGCATATCGTCAATGAATTCGATAGAGAAAATTATCTATTTTGAAAACACAATTACCGAAAGAATATATCAATGGTTATGAATTATTCAGCATCGTTATATGTATTTTACATAATGGCAACTGACGCGTAAGAGCGTAACAATAGAATTATCATTGAGCAATTGTGTGCCGACTTTTAAATACCAAGATTGATAAAATTAAAAAAATTAACTTTCAAGATTATTATTAAAAATATTATTATTAATAACTAATACTATTATTAAAAATTTATTTTAAAAAATTTACGCAAATTTAAATTTTATGTAAATTTATAAATTTTTATAGAATTTATAATGATTTGTTTCTTTTTTTAACGTAATTTTTTTGGAATTGTGCTATTTACGAAACAGAATCATTAATTAATTTTAGATTTGAGCTGAGAGATCTAAGAAGCGGAAAATTAGGATGGAAAAAACAATAAGACCAAACGAAGCGAGACGAAATCTTTTCATCAGAAAGAAGAGATTGAATGAATCATTTTTTCGAACGAGAGCAAATTAGCTTGGATGAGAAATTAAGGTAATTTCATGGCCAAAATTAAGGTTAACGAACCTTTCATCATCCTATTCCATTTCATATTGGAAAAAACTTATAGAAATTGTTGATATGCAACAATTCACGTATATTTATTCCGTGTTTGTTAATAACTCCTTTGATGGTTTGTTAATAACTCCTTTGATAACTCTTTTGATGCAATCGTAAATTATGATTGCGAAGTGTAAAGATAAACATCGATCCGCCCAACGATTTCGGAAGGAGAGGAAGGGATAAATTATACGGATCTGTGGGCGCAGGGATAAGGTCAAATTTAAAACTAACGTATAATTTACCAGTGGCCAACCGCTAACCTGCTTCGGCGTGGTTAGCCCCCGCAACTATAACATCCCGGTGGATAATGGGTCGAGGTCGAAGGGGCATCTCAGGATTATGATAGCTTATACTTTGGTAGGCGGAGAGGACTCCCGTTTAAGCAGTAATTAAGCCTCGCCACGCCCTCGGTCACGCTTCTTCGTGGCTCGCGAGCCCGCGAACGCACAGGTATGCGTTCGTAAATTATCCTCATAGCAAACTCGAAGAAACGGGTCGACTGCTGATGGATGATGAGCGACGTGGAGAACGATAACGCGATTCGGCGTGATCGTATATAAATCAAACACAACTTTATTTTAAAAAAAAGATTATATAGTTAACGATTACATATTTATAATAAATATTTATCTAATAATTATATCACAATATCCGTTTTTCCGTTGCGTAAGCAACGTTGCTCGAATTACATCATGTCTGCGAAAACGATCTTAAATTAAGGATCCTAAAAAGTTCACTTTGTCGCGTGATATACGTTTAATCGTGTTTCGTGTCCGGTTACTCTTAAAAAAAAGAGGCTACGGAATAGCGTACGCGAGTCGCGTACGCGAACGTAATTTTCGAAGGCACGCGAAGAGGAAAAGAAGCAACCTAGGCACGGAGGAGTCCAGGGGTAAAGCCGGAGGTACCGAACTAGAGATCGACCCCTGGTGCTCGCGGTGGGACGCCATCTTATTTATTGTTTTAATTATATCAGAATATATCGTTAGAACCCGTCACGACGCGCCACGCAGCCGAATACGCGAGATTTATGCGATCGAAACGACTCCATCGCCCCCGCCGGTCCACCACTACTATTACATTCCTCTCGCCTGTGTACATCGTGCTCTACTCTAAGTCGTCTCTCACCAGGAGGAGGCTCGCCATCCCGCCGAAGTATCCAAATGCGTGTGTTGACACGCATAATTTGTTGTTCGCGACCGAAGTAAATGAATTACAAGTTCGCAATCGTGCGGGCTCGTTTCGTGAGTCTCGACTAGGTGTTATCGCTCTTATAGAAACAGGTCGATCGTTTCGATAAAAAGGAGCGAACAAGAAAAGATTAAATCTTCTGGTTAAAAAGTAATCCAGATATTAAAATAATGGTGTTAAAAATGCCGAGAAATCTAAATTTATTTCGAAAGTCAGCGAAAAATTTATTCAAATCTTTTATGGATTGTAAAGTTTTATTTAATTAAATTTATTATTTTTATTTAGATTTTATAATAAGATAAGATTTTATTTAACTTATTTTTAAGTCTATTAATAGGTATATACATAAGTTAATTAAATTATTTAATTAACTTTAGTTTAGTTAATTAAATTATTATTTATTATATTTCTTTAAAATTAAAGATATTAGATATTATAATAAACTTAAATAATCAAGTTTTTTATTTTTTCTTTTTTTTTTTTAAGTCTTATTTTAACATTAATAATTATTAATTATAAATCAAATTCAAAAGATGTAATTTTTTAACATTGATAAAATATGTTATAAATTATAAGTATAATTATTATTTTTAGAAAAATTTAGCATTAAAAAATTTTGACTTGTTAAAATACACACATACATTTAGATATCAAAAACACAAAAATTAATCATCTATAAAATTAGACAGTAACTCTTGACACAATTACAATTCCATTTTTCCTTATTGATGTTTTCGGTACATGATAGCGTCCGTAATTTTTATTTCGCCCAATTTCAAAAAAATACCAATGAATATTTAGCACTCGTATTCAGAAAGAATGGATGGAAATAGGTATTTTGCAGGGGATTACAAAAACAGTTGTGCGGGGTGCTTAAAGATTTGCCTACCAAATTGCTACTTATTATTACCAGTGGGTTGCTACATTGTCCTTAAATTCACCCCAGTGAACCAGTGCGTTAAAAAACCGTTTGATGAATTCAGAAGCGCAATCTGTCGATTTATTTAACACCTTTGCGTATATGAAACGTGTATATAGTCATACGCTTATCATAGGCAAATATATCTACCATTCACTGATTATGACATGACATCAGAATCCTCTTCCAAAGCTATCATATTCACAATAGCATTCACATTACACAGAGAGTACATCATAGAAGAAGGAAAACAAAGCGCGTATGTTGATCATTACGTTGATCAGTACGTCTACGTATAGAATGGACTAGCTTTCTACACTACGAA
>NW_017306059.1:1921150-1959756 GCF_001594115.1 Trachymyrmex septentrionalis | reverse complement strand
TGATCATTACGTTGATCAGTACGTCTACGTATAGAATGGACTAGCTTTATACACTACGAAAGAGCTATGTGTGAGAGAGAGAGAGAGAGATAGAGAGAGAGAGAGAGAGAGAGAGAGAGACGCGCACATCCTAATATGTTCATTGAGTTCCAACTCTTTGAACGGACGATCCTTTATTTCCCCTCGTCTCCCATTATTTCTCTCTAGAGAGCTTCTCTCTGGAGAAGCAGGCGGCGTCTGGGCGCGCGCCCGCTGGTATGTCTGGCATTTTCGGCTGGCGCGTCGCTCCCAGTGAAATAGTTGTCCATACCATTCTCAGTTTCCGCGACGAATGCGCGTCTTCTTGATCAAAAGTGTGAATTTGCCTGCGTCGTCTAGGCCAACAATTTTATTCGTAAAAAATCAGAATAACGAAAAATCGATCTCTTCGACATGAAAAATTATACCGATCATGTTCGATCGGGAATCTGGGAATCCTAAGGAAATGGACAATATTTTGCCGATTCCGTACACGCGACCGTGGAGATTCCTATCTACGGTTGATAAATTACTGTCCCTACTCGATCCTCAGCTCTCTTCCCACCTACCTTCGATCGAGAGAGGTCCCTTTCGCGTCCAGGATACGTCGGGGTCTCTCCTTCACAGTCCCGATGTAGCCCCCGGGTATCCAGGCTCACCTTAATATTAATTTGCCCCTCCATTGTCCACTTTTATTACTCACATATCTTACCGATTTTTACTTTTATTGTTCCCCCGTACATCGGACCTGTCGCCTTTCGTGAGTCCTCTCCCTCGGCTTATGTCTGATATTTTCAGGACTATCGCCACGAATACGCAAGTAAGAAGGACCACTAATATGCTCGCGGTTCGTGCATTTCATAATATTTATACAACTTAATTATATAAATTCCCACGTGCTCAAAAAGATTTTCATCTTATCCGAATGCAATATTTTTATTGCCTATTACATAGGATATTATATAAAATCAATTTCTGATCAATTTCCAAAAAAGAAAAAGTTTAGTATGTATCATATACTTGTATAAATATATATTTGATACATATATATTTATTAATAGTAACTTATGTATTTTATATTGATAAGTCATTCGTTTAAAGAAAAGTATACTTTTCCTTACTTCGTAATATCAGTATAATTTTATTTTGTAGTTTTATTACAATATAAAAATGTTTTCAATAAAATCAATAATATAATGTTCAAAAATTCAAATATTTATTTGAAGATCAAGGTGAGGATTTTGTTAAAGGTATATTTGAAAGTAAGGTTTAAATTAAAATTAAAATTATTCTAAGAAATCGTGATCGATTTCAAGTTTATATAATTTATATAAAGTCAGTCTTCTTTCCATCAATTCATTTGAATCAAACATTAAAGAAAATTTGAACAAAAAAATGTTTATTGCAAATAAGAAATCAACAATTTTATTTGCTTCGTTTTGATTTTCGAACCGAGTTTGATAAACTCAAACAATTCGAATCTTGATGTTCAAAGAGTTTAAACAATTTGAAGTTAAATCTCGAATTATTTGAAATTCCACTATATTATTTAAAATATTACATCAATTTTATGGAAAGAAAGATTTGCTTAAAGATAAATAGAAATATATAATATACAAAGCGCAATGGTATCATATTATATGACTACGTAAATATAAATTTAACAGTTTATAAAACAGTTTCTCACTTTTTTGCCACGTCTAATAAAAATCCTTCTATCAAAAGTTGACCATCTCTTATAACATTTAAACAATGATTTATTTCGCAGGAAGGAAAGGGGAATTACATCTCTCTTTTCAATTGGTATTCTAACGTTATCTAGTGTGATCGCGATGCACGAGGAGAAGTAGGTGTAAAAAAAGAAAATTTGCATCGCGTTCCCCGTGGATTCATAAATCATCTAGGATAGCGCGCAGCATCGATGGTTTGCAACCTGTTGCTGGATTCTGCGCCAAACGAGGCGCACTTCCATGCACTCTTTATTGCGTTTGAGATCAAACGGTAGTTGTCAAACCATGTTGTCATCTCAAAGATTTACGAAAATTGATTCCTCGTTCGTTGAATGCTAAGGGAAAGCCGGAATAAACCATGACTGCCTCTAAGACATTCAACAACGAACTCCTATTGCGTCTAACAATCGTCACAATTTGTAGCAATTTTATCCGGAATTGTGTTCACAAAAATTAATATAACGATCTGTCCTTTTTTGGCGATTTCTTTGCGAGGCGCAAACGGTCCGCTTTGACACATAAAACTACGCTTCAACCAATGCTGGACCACGAAATTCGAGTCACGAGGGATCGGATACTTGGTTCACATATTTATGATGACTTCTCACAGGATCCATTGCTTACAAGACCGACCCTTACGACAAATCAATTTTCATCCTTGTCATCATGGTTTCGCACATATTACACTTGGCGTTTCATGCCTGTCGTTCAAATTCTCAGTACATTGCGATGCCTCAAATAGGCATTATCTCCTGTAAACACGAAAGATCGAATATCAAGATATCGATTACGTTTACAAGACATCCTTAATTGGATTTAATAACATCTATGGTTATGAAACTGGCTAACCTCATAGCTATTCCTCTAAAGAATGACTGTAATTGGCCAATTTCATAGCTACAAATATTCGATAAAAATAAATAACGCATATATGAGGTAAATGTGATAATTTGATAATAGTTCATTACTAAATTTTGTAATGATTATCTTGAAAAATACATGTTTATTTAAAATTATTTGTGCAATTTAAATAATTATTGTAGTAAATATAAATTTATACACCTTGTCACTGTAATTAATTGAAGTACATCAACTGAGTAAAATCTTCATTAAATTTTAACAAGACTCGAGATATACTTGCGTGTGTGTTTGCACTTTTGAATTTGTATTAGATTCACGAATCGTCGTCTTTCTTTATATCACAGTGAAGCCGTCAGTATAATTAATTGAAATGTATATTCGCGGAATGTTGTGAAACTCAGCGCGAGAACGGCGTTCTTGGTGAGTCTGTTAAAACGGATCGCTTTGAGATCACGGATGACGAAGTTAATACGCCGTTATTAGGCGCTGCGTGACCTCGTAGTCGGTTTTGCACCCCGCGAAGTCGAGAATGAGAAAGAGGAGGCTACACAAACAAGCGAAGGCAGAAAACGAAGGGCGAGTCTCGTGATGTGTGGCAATGGTGTGTCGCCGAAGAGTTTTCAGCACGGTGGCCCCCTGAAGCAGCACCACGCCTTGACAAGTATATCGTGGAATTTAATATACCCACCTTCTTTAGAGGCTGCATTGGCCAACGGTATGCGAGGAAAGACACGCGAATGACTCAAAAGCAGGAAACAAAATTCTTGAGTACCAGGAGCTTCAAAAATAAAATCTGTCAAAAGAAGGTGGTCTATTGTTTAAGAACTCTAAGCACTACATGCAAGCATGAGGCTAAATGAAGGATCTGAATGTGGAATAAATCTAATTTTTATTGTAGCGTCATTCAAATGATTGATTGCTAACAAATTTGTACTTCCTGACGAATAACATCAGATATGTTTCGATTAGAACTGATCCAATTTAAAAGTCAAAATCTCCTAGGACCGATTAATTCCATCTTCGAATAAACAAAAGCAATGATTAGAAATGTCTATTTGTAAAGATTTTTCAACAAAATTGATAACTCTTCTACGATATTAAAATGGTTTCCTTCAAAATTTCAAATATATGTTTCAGAAACGTAAGCATTGCAATATTTTATCGTCAATAATATACTGCAGTGATGCTCAGTTTTTTTAAGTCTTATATAAAAATTCAATATGACTTATAATTAAGAATTCAATAAAATAATTTATTACCATTACAAAAAAAATTAATAGTAATAAATATAAAAATTCAATATTTAAGTGGCTAATATTAAGAAGATTAAACAATTCAGGAGCATATAACCAACCTTCGATGTCAATAAGTCATATATTATAATAATAAATATAAATAATAAATATAATATGTATTATTATTGAGAATGCGCATAAAGTACGTGAATAATAAGTCCTCATTTCAGAATAGAATTATTCAATGATCGAATTTTGTGTCGTAAAATTATTGAAAAGAAGCAGAAATCTATTTATAATAATTTTAAGATAATAATCAAAATTGTATAGGTTTCAAAAAATTTCGATATAGACTTTAAAATACTTACAAATTTCTCAATAATATTTAATATATTATTTATTTTGATCGCGGCATTAAGAATCTAAAATCGTATTGTTCGATGAGAAAATCGTTCATCTCGTCCCGCGGACCTCATAAGTAATCCGGTACAAAGGAAGAGGCACAATACGGAGCACGTGCGGCGAAGTACGTTAGAGAGACCAAAACAGTCGTTGAGATTTGCTCTCTCGGTGAGGTGCGAGAAATCGTTTCGATTCTCCCGTGGCACCAGTGACATTCGAGAGAAAAGGAGACCAGGCATTCCCCTCGGAAACGGCAGTAAAGTCGCCTCTCGACCCCATTTTGCGACGTTTAGGGACTTCTTTCGGTGCACACGCGATTGTTCCAGCGCGGAACAAATGCGGGCACCTGCGTCAAGCATCGAGTTACCCCCTCGGCGATGTCGCGGTGCCCGAAAAGTCGAATTCAGAACACCTGATGAGAGCGACGGGCAGTTCGCTGGGGGGCCCCGCTTCCGGCCCGCCTTTCTACACGGTCGTGTCCCGCGGCCGTCGTCGTCTTCGGCGCATTGTACGACGACCCTGTATGAGAACGGAAGTGCAAATTACAGGCCGCGACGATCGAGATCTTTCTCACGATGTAAGTACGCGCCGCGGGGCCCAATCCGTTGCTGAGCAAGAGAATAGAGGAGCCAAGTAGGTCCGTTGCGAGACGTGCGCGCGTTCGAGGAGATGCACGCGTCAACAGTACATTCCGCATTTTGCATTCGGTTTTTCTTTACTCAAGAAACAAAAAGATAAATGCAGAGCCCGTTTTTTTTTCCTTCAAAGAAAATACCTGAAAACAGTTCCCTAAAGTCAGAAAAAATCACTCTTTTTTGAAAGATCAAACAAGTAAGTATCTTTAAACAAGCAGTTTCCTATTATACTCGAATAATAATAAATTTATAACGCGAGGTAAGCAAGCTTGAACAGATAATGAGGCTCGATTGCACCAACGTTATTTTAACTTTAAATGAGGCTTAAAGCTTTCTCCCTCTCTGTCTTTCGCTCGACTTTAAAAAGAGAGAAAGAAAGAGAGTTTTAAGTCTTGCTTAAAATCAAAGTAATGTTAATGCAATCGGGCTTAAGACGGAATGATATGTATTAACGTAATTTAGAACCATCTGGCCTCTTGAAAACTAATCAACAAGCAGCAGACGCTCTCTGCTGATATTGAAATTAAAATTTAATTACTACGATAGAGACATTAAATAAATTAAAATCATATTTTCTCTTCTATAATATTGCCTTTGCTAGTGTAATCTTTTGCCATTTTTTTGCAACAAGATAGACAAACAAATTAGAGTAAAGAAAATGTCAAATATATCATGCAATTGGATTATAAAATTTTCGTCGAGGTTTAGCGAATTAAAACCAAAGCGACAATCGCGAGGAAAGTGGACGCGGTTTCATGAATTTCGGAGTTTATGTGATCACGTCGGGAACGTTATTTTTTATTTGCAATAACGACCATTTAATTTTCAAACTGCCGTGTAGCTTTAATTAAAAACGTGATATGCGATGGAAATTCATACTCGTATAATCAAGAATAATTTGGTTAATGAGTCGGGTATTTAAATCGTCATGCGATGATTTTAATAATCGGACACTGTGATCTCGTTTTAAATGCCACTTTTGTTAAATCGATATTATCTCTCGCGAATCAAATCGAATGACGAGAATGTTTTGAGTTTCATGGGAATGTGGAGAACATTTTTCTGTAATCAGATCTCATGTCATTAGAGTGAACGATTCATTGAGCGTATTCATTAAGCGTTAGTCTGAGACAGAACCGCAAAGTGAAGGGTTACCTAAAATCACAAGCCAGGAGAATGAGGATAAAGATTCGGTCAATTTGCATCTCGGATCCTGGAGAATAATCAATGAGATTGGACAATAATGTCCGGCCGGCTAAGATGGCGTTGAGACAAGAAAACTACTCGGTGTAACGACCGATAAAGAGTAAAAAAAAGGAACCAACCAGGAGCGGCATGCGCTTCCGATTGGCCGAGGCGCCGCTGGGCGGGAACTCGACAATCGACTTTTACAGACTCCGGCTCTTTCACCTATACGTCGAGTATCGTCGAGAGATGAAGAAACTAACGACGCGCCGTCTCCGAGAGGTTACACGCGGGTCATGATCTCTTATTTTTGCATTCTCATTTGTATCGTTCTCCTTTGTCAAGTACAATTACGTCAGCGCATGCCATTATACATTGTTCTATAAGAAATAATTAATTCATAGGGTAAAAACTGACTGTGAACGTCGCGTTCAGAGAGACATCTTTCTTATTAAACAGTCATTGCTTACTTTCTTGAACTATCTTCTCATGTTCGATACTTCAACTATTCTTAGATTTAATCTATTGGAGTATATATTAGGAAGGGCAAATATTAATTATGTATTTAAAGTAAAGGACAATGCTCTTTTTAATCACCTCTCTCTCGCAAGTTATCTCGCAAGTTTATAAAAAAAGATAGCATCTTCTAAAGAACAAACACTATAAAAAAGTATGTAAAAATTACACAATTTATAATAAAAATATGTAAAAAATCTATAAATATCTATAAATATATAAAAGAGATCGTACATATCGTTTCTATTATTAGTTTGTCGATATTATTAAAAAATAGGCGGGTAAATTGATCGATATCTTCAGAGTGGACCGTATATTGATCGAATGTTCCCGACAATTATTTCAATTCCATAAAATACGATTTCGACAAAAAGTCACGTTCAGCGCGTCCTGGCGCGTGATTCGAATACCACGACACCGTCACGGACGGAATCGCAGCGGCGGTACACTTTCGAAGCCTTTGATATATCCCGCCCGTTGGGTTCATCAAAAAGGATCGATTCGGTGAGGATCGCCGATCCCCCATCCGCTCGCGTAGGTACGCGTTGATCATTGCGTGATTGCGGGTACTGACAATGACAACAAGCACCACAGGAGGCGTGACTTGGCATTGCGAGAACGGAGGACCTGGACCTTTTAACACGGACTCGTGCCGACAGTCGCTCGAAGAAGCGGAATGAGATGGTATTCTTTCGGTAGGCGACAAAATCGTCACGCGGCGACCAAAAATTGCGGTTAGAAGGTGTAACAACAGTTTTCTAAATTACGCAAGTTATAACCAATTTAAGTAAATGGATCCATCTACATCAAGGATGTAGATTCTAAACTCGGCCATTCCTATTACATATAGAGTGACAAGTAATATTTTAAAAACATAATCACAGTTTAACATATTGTTTATATCTTCTCTTCATTTTTTCATAAATTTCTGAGAAACGTTTATAAAGAATTATTAAATATTAGAGAAGTTGGCGCGTGATTCAAAAGATGAAATGTATCTATAAAAATTGTTAGACATATCCCTTTCCCTTGATCATCTAAAAGTATTTATTTATCACATGAGATAAATAAATTTTGACATTTTCATCAAAGGGGAAAAAAGGGTTAGTATACTTAATTTTGTTTTCTTTATCTAATGTGTGAGCTAAAGTAAATAAAAGAACAAAAAGCAAAGTGATACCGGGACAACTCGGACTAACGAATCATCAGTCACACAAAAGACAATACGATTTTGTTTTTTAGAGCAGATCTAAGAAATGTTTTAAAAAGGGACCGGTGTGGCATGAATGAAAAGTCCGGTGTTCGTCCGTACAGATTGGCGTTTGACGTGTTAATCACCACACATTTATGAATTGTTTCGACATGGATTTTTCACAAAAAGAAGGAAATAAAAATGTATGTTCTACATCATCTTTGATAGATGTCTGAAATTATCCGTTTAACAATTGAACGCGAGAGATGAAAGTAATTTACGTATTGCTTTGAAAAGGGACACTTACGTTTTCGATGTTCTCAGCTACATTTCGTAGCGAAGAACATCGATATAAACGGGGTAATCCATAGAGGAATTTATGGCTCGCTTTATTGCGTCCCAAGTGTGTTCCTTCCACGGTAGAAGATATGTAGCTGCTGGGACCAAGGTGTAACAATAAATTCTTATCTGAACACAGAAGTGTGTTGTCGCTTCTGGGGCAGTAACCAAAGATGAACGGTGCAGTAAATAATGGATTGTCACTTTATTTGCCGTGTACAGGAGAACGTGATGTTATCAACCTGTGTTATTCCCAACGTATCTCGGCCTTAATGTCCAAAACAAGAAGTAAATTTATCATTTCGTAGAAAATGTATATCGTTATATCATTCTTGATTAAGTCTTTTCCGATTTGAAATTTTTTCGATATAGAGTTTCCTACTATCTAAACAGAGAATGAATCATGTTGTGTGCATGAAATCGAAAACATAACTTTTAGTTAATCTTTTTTATGTTGTTAAAATGTTTTTTACTTTGCAAAAATGATTGATAGAATTAAAATGATATACTACTGCTTGAATGTATTTGCCTATTCTTTCTTAATTACATGAAGAAGAATAAATTTCAATCTTATTTTTGTAATTTTTTAAATGTTGGATACAATAATAATATTTGATAGCTCAAAATTTGGCATTTTATATATGTAAAAAGAATATACATAGTAGAACTAAAGTGTGAAATTTAAGCATCATAGAAGCAACTTACACTGTGATATATCAATTTATCCCACAGGGCAAATATCTACAATACAGCACGTCTTTTATTTATTGCAAAGAAACTAATGTAGAACCATTATCGACATAAAAATGTAGAGAAAAGTTCTCTCTATCATCTGTCAATATATTTTAATCATAATAATTAATTGTTTAAAAAATCTAATATAAAAACTGTGAAAACTGTGCCAACAAGTCTTCCTACTTCAAAGATGTCAGATGATTATCAGTATCAGTACGCTGTTTGTCTTGAAGTGAACTATAAGGTTGACGAAACATTGATATTAGTAATTGATAACGACACGGCGATAAAACAAATAACAGTTTAATAAGTTAGAATTTCAGGATATTGCGTATACTTTCAAAAATCATATTAAAATTATTATTATAAATAATTGCTACGAATTTTCATTAATTATTGCAAGTGACAATGGCATTTGTCGCGCAGACAATTGGTCTGTATGTTTCAAATTGAGAATACCGTTTCTCGTAAAGCGGTATTTCGCTTTGTTATCCCCATTAGTATGAGCGCATATCATCGCGCACAGTTCGATTCTTCTCATGCATTCGGCGCCGGCAAAGAGAGGCGGACAAAAAGAAGGAGTTGCTCGGGGAAGAGGTGTATCATTGTATCGCAGCATTGTTGCTTGGCAGACGAGCAGATGAGTTTCACTCGAAGACGCTTTATAAGTCATTGTGCCCTGATCTGCTGGACCCACCGCGCTGGAAATGGGCCGACTCGATGAATTCGTACGCACATTAGATATAGATGCCGTGAGAAATCATCCTCTTTATCTCTCTCTTCTTGTCTTTCTACGTTCGATCGTCCCCGGAGAAATCGATTCGATGGAAGACAATATTGCAATGATTCTTGCCAAAACCGACTGTATTGTGGTACGAAACCTAAGACAATAATCCGACACAATCCATTGATTGACACAAAATTGAACGAGTGAATTATCGCTCCTCAAATCTTTATTAATGATTAATAGAGAAGAAAAATATTTTACTATTCAAGATTATATTATTAATCTCCACAATTAATACGTAGGAAAAATAAAAATGTAAAAAAATACAGTTTTATTGGAATAGAGTGATGGTCATTTATAACGAGAATTTGTAATTCGTGTATCATTCAATGATGCTTTTATTCTATCAAGATAACGGTCAAAATTAATAATCGACACATGATTAGAAAGAGGAGCAACAAGATAACTAATAGCTCGAGCTTCGTCAATCAGAAGATAGAGATGTAATGAGAACTCGCTATTTATCTGCTTTGTTTTGAGAGAAGTTGCGATGCAGTTATATCGCACAAATCGAAACAGCTTTTAGGAAGCGCGAATAAGCGCGTGCTGCATGCACGCGCGAAAGAGTTCCTGAGTATTCAAAAACATCTGGCCTCGTGCCAGAGGCTCAGGGATTCGAGTCGAGTACAACTCGAGTACGGAGTACCACTCGACGGCGTCGGTCTTTGGAGATGAAGGCACGTTTCCGCGCTTTTGAGCTTTCGCGTAGCAACGACGAACGGTGAAGAGCGAACGAACTAAAAGGTGGGACACTCATCGCTCGAATCCGAAAAGAGGCATATTAATTTCCACGTCGATTGGCAGCCTCAATAGCAGCCATGATAAACGCGCCGAAGCGACGAGTACTGTCTTCTGTTCGTTTCTCTTTCATCTTTTTTTCATCCGTTAAAATTTTATATTGTTTATATTTTCTAGATACAAGTACTCTCCGAGGATGATTGAAAACAAATAAATGAAACGTTTCCAGTTGATATTTTATATTAAGTGATATATACTTGTTATTTCACTCATTTGCGAAGTCTCCAAGAGTTAAAAAGTTTGTTAATAGTCAGCAATATTTTGTGATAAAATTGTCTGATGCCGACATTCAGCGGCCTACAAACACGAATACCCAATTCGATTATTGATGATCACGTTATCCGTAATGTAAAGACGCCGCAATATTCGCACCGCTGCGAAATAAATTATTTTAATAGTCAAATGACTTTAATATTGAGGCAATCCGCCATTTTCTACGCTCGGTGATCCAGTGATACTAATAGGTGTACGAGAGAAGTCGAAAGTGGCACGTACGCGTATGCCTATGTTGTACGGAATATCCAACAGGATGGATAGACAGACCCCCCCTCGGGCAAACGGGCGTTCATTGTCGCGGTTGCTCGCGGGGGTCCTCATGACCAAACGCGTCACGTTGATCGCGTCCACATTGAGCATAGCTCTCTGCAATTTCGCTAACGATCCACAGAAAAGGGTGAATTCGAAACCATTCGTCAATGAAGTTGGGAAAGGCATATTACTGAAGAACATCTTACGATTTCAAATAGCAATTATAAAATGTAATTTAAATTTTCTTCATTTAGTTGGAATATCAATTCAAGGAATTTTAATAGAAAGACTCTATAAGATCTGATTGTATCATGATAATTTAATTTTCTTATTTAATTTAACGTTAATCGCTGATCGAGCATATTTTAGTCGATTTTCCATTCACACACGCTAGTTAGATAAGTTTATATTAAGGGCAATAAAATATTTTATACAGTACTGTAATTTTTATAGTATTGAATTGAACAAAAATATGATATTTATTCATCTGTCCAGGACAATCATTAGTGATAATGTATGATGGATACATTAAATATAAAAGAAATTATTTACTAATATTGAGAGTTGAATACATCAATGTAGATGTTAATTCTCAATTCATCATTCGATTTAACAAATTCCTGCTATTTCTGCGATAGTTTTATCCATAAATCAAAAAAGTTAGTCAACGAAAAATTGGTATAACCGACTTCGAGACACCCGAAAGGAGAGGAGGGTTTACTGCCGCCTGATTAGGCCCGTACACGCCAGATCGCAATTCGTGCGATCGTATACAAACGTTCATGTCAACTGAATGACCAGTAGCGTACGAACGGGGACCCCCCATGACTGGGTTAAGGTAGGGGCGACAGAGAACAAACGAGGAAAGAAGGAAGACCCTCTTTCTCTCTCTCTCTCTCTCTCTCTCTCTCTCCTTTTCGTGGTGGGCGCCATTGTCACGGTTCTTCGCGGGGGTTCCCCGCGACTGAATGCCGCGTCGCCCTGGGAGGCATCGCGACGCCCGCTTTCGCTCTATAATTTTAACAACCGACTCGATGATTTCGTTCGCCTTGCTCCCTTTTTTTCTCCTTTTTCGCATAGTTGCCTTGTCGGGCACGGTTGCGCGCAAACAACTGGCGCACGACCACCTGGTTATTCCGAGCAGATCGAAGAGAAAATATGCCAGCGTTTTTTCATAGGGAGAGCTCACTCAAATCGCTCAAATTTAACTATCAGATGAATCATTTTCCAAGCTAGCAATATTCACGAAAATACGAGACTTTAAATTTTAATACTACATTGGATGTAGCTCCAAAGCAACTTAACGATTATATTTATAATCGATGCCAAAGTAAAATAATAATTCCCAGCAAACAAGCTGATGTCATTATAACATCAAAATAATGTCTAATAACGTACTTATTGAATATTACGTTTCGTTATGCAATAGATACGTTCCTTTTTATATTACTTTAAAGAACGATTAGTAGAAACCGAATTAAACATATTCCACCTCCCAATTATACGATTTTATTATCAAGCATCTAGATAATTTATATTTATTTATCCATAATGTATTCCTGTATAACGTTTCTATAATTACAAATATTGACAACGATTACTTATCTTTGTCGAAATGGGAAATATTTTATTATTACTGATACTATAACTGATGGATCAACGGGGGAAACATAGAGGTTATGACAATTTGTCTTCATATTGCAAGAAATAATAGTCTACGAGAGAGAGAGATCTATTAAGTCAAGACATAATTAAGTGTATACATATCCGGTGAATATTTAAAATAGATTTTCTTGAAAAACAAAGCATACGAAAAAATTGTATTCATTTTTTACTTATTTTTTTCATGTAGAATTATCCCTTTTCAGGTTTTCCACTAGTTCACGAACACTCTGCACATTTCAAGTCTGAAGAGTCGGGTTTCGTTTAGTGATCATTACACTTGTGTTTCCGTTTCATGTGTAGAACCCTTGCTCTATCCCTAGAATCGTTGAAATGAAGTAGAAAGGGTTCTGTAAGACTCTCCAAGAGGTCCCCTATCACGCCTTTATCCGTTATCAAAGAAATAACGGAGGTAGCACCCGACGTCAGGCAACGGATGACCGGATGCAAAGAGTGAGACATCGTATGTCGTCGTTTTCCCGTATGTCGTCTAATATACCTTCCTGTGCCCTTTCGCTTATTTCTAAATCGTCTTTGTGAGCCAACGAGTTTAATGTGTTGTCTTGTTGGATACCATTGATACGCGATTACCTCTTCAATCACACATTAAAATAGTAGAAAAATAATAAACTAAAAGAAGATCATTAATTTGAGACTATCGTTCTAATTTTAAAAGTTTTTGCAATAGAATTTTTCTTAAAAATGTTTACTTTACGAAAATATAACGTGTCTCTTTGGTAATTAACTAACAGATATAAAAGAATATTGGAAACAAAAAAAAGAGAGAGAGTTGCAACGTTTTTGCAAATTTGCTTTGTATGAGAAGACTAAGTACGAACGGCCTTTTCGAATTGAGATATTAAAAAGAAATGGAATACGAGGATCATGGTGTTGAAAGATAGTCATTGTTTGACCGCACGCGGCGCAAATGCAGCGCGTTCGTAATCCCAAACAAATTTGCGGATTACACTCCCAGCATGAATTATTTAATCCCAGCACGGTCTCATTGGTTTAGTTAGTGACCCGTGGGGTTTTACACAGGAGATCGCACACGCCCGCTCACCATGATCCCTAGTGCTTCTCTCTCCTCGCTCGCCCTTTTCGTCTTCTTGCATACGATTCTCCTTTATTTCCTTCCTTTTCGAAATCGGGCACGCGTTCATCTATTTGACACTTCTTCTTAGTGGAAGAAAGACTTTCCCACGAATAAATAACTCAGCATGACAATTTTTAATTAACTCCGGAGTCATCAATAATTTGGATGCTCGATAAATCAATTCCGATTTTCTGAATACGTGGAAAATTTAAAGCTGAAAAACTTTCAAAGGATGTTAAATATATTATCTTGCAGTGTGTTTCGAAATTCATGCGTGAAATGAGGCATCGTGAAACACCCGCCATTCCTGCAAGTATTCGACCATTATTTTCGTTGGACGCAACGCCCTGCCTAGCCATTAAATTTTCGCTCCACATAATATGGCTGGCCGCCGATAAAATTCCGTGAGAAAGAGAGGCAGGGGGACATTATTTATGGCGTTAACGCTCGCGAATCAAGATGTAAGCGTGGGCAGTGCGATGGGATACCGTCGGTCGAAAGGCTGCGAGAAATGTCTTGCACAAAAGTGAATGTAAAATCTTTGTGAGAATAATCAACCGGAGTGATAAGAATTATTTCTGTATGATACAATAATAATACATTGGCGCAAAGGAGTCCTTACGTATTCTCGAACGACGTTAACGACATTAATATTCAAGCTTCTAACATTCAAAGCTACTTATTAATGAGATAAATAGCCGCAATCATAGTCGTGTAATTTAATAAAATTACTTAATTCACGTGATTAAAACGAAAAGGCCATTGCCGTCATAATAACGTACAATATTTTATAACTTAGATAGTGAATACCGTAATTCGTGCCATGATGGAGTTTTGCGATCGGCTGTACAGCAATTCATAATTTCCGCGTCCCACGCCCTTATCTTGCGAAATTATCACGCGTATCTCGCGGCGCGTGCATAAATTATCTCGCGTGAGGTATAACGTCCCGGGGAGAATGCCTATTGAGTCGATGTCATAAAGGAGATGCCAATAACTTGCCCTCGTCGTCGCAACAGCGCGTGCGAAGGAGCGACGAATCGTGGCATGGAAAAACGAAGAGCACAACATCAAGGAACCGTGACAGCGCGCTTCAAAAAGCAGAAACGAGCGAATCGTCGCGGTTAATTTCCAAAACAACATATGAACACTTCAGATTGAGTCTTTTTTGCAAAGATTCGTAAAACGTGGTGTATTCTATGTGTATCTTCAGCGTGTCATTCTTCGTTTTATGATTCCCAATCAACAATCTTCAAAGGATATCGCCTAATTTTCTCTCACTTTTCTATTTTATCAAATATTTTATTCTTCGATTATTAATTTAAAGTATAATTTTTGAATCATGTATTTTATTTAAGTATTATTTTAATTATATATTTTATCATCTTTTTTAAATATTAATTGAAAGCAAAATATATCTTTTTTTTTTAGAGAAGAAAGTTCATTTTTCTATAACTATTATTCATTAAAGTCTATATTTTTTTTATAAGCACTTAATAATTAAAATTAAAGAAAAAGTCCAAAGTTTTTTTTCTGTTAATTAAAAAATATTCTTTCTTACTAACATTATGAGATAAAATATACTATTCTTTTAAATAATTATAAATTCCAAATTTTTCTATCAATTTCATTTTTAATAGAGCTTTATTTTGGGACCAAATATATTACCGGAAATGTAAAACATTCAGATAAGATTTCGAGCTATCGATAGATGAGATAAGTATGGACGATGGGTCTCTCTCTCTCTCGGCGACACAACATCTCGATGAATCCGAAGGTACCTCCGGCCTCCTTCGTATAGCGGTCCGGTTCCTCATCGCACTCCGTCTAGACAGCCTAAATTTGAATAATATTTTTATGAATGAGTGGACGCGCCATAAATCCTTGCGTGAATACCGCGGGATCGCTCGTGTACACGTGGACACGTGGAAACACGAACGCAGCGCGCGAGATACTAACGGAGTGATACATACACCCGAGAGAAAGATGGGATAAAGAAAGAGGAAGAAAAATATAGGGAAAAAGAATTGGAGAAGAGAAAGAGAGAAAGTTGGTTCTCTATCCTAGCCCGGGTTAAGCGATGCAAAGGTGGATCTCTCCCCGTAAATTTCCCCCCGTGTGACTAATAGGCTTATTATTTTATATCGCCTCGCATTTGTTACAGATGCATGTTACAATGACGCGACGCGGATATGTTTGATATTTTCCTACCTAATGCAATGTTTGCTTAATAGCGCGGAGAAGGGGATTACGCGTGTCGCGATAAATGGTATACGCGCGGTACGGATCTGGGTGCACGTCGTGCGTCGAACGGTTAGCGGCGTGAGTCCATGTCATTTCAGTCACATGAGTATTCATTAGAGAATAATGTAAGATATCATAACGTAAATATCACCGATTATGTAGTCTTTAATAAAAATCGCAATAATGCTACATTACATTCATAGACACTCGCAATTTTAGAGGTCAATTAGGAACTTATATAGAATTATGATTAAAATTATTTCTACAAACAGGCTGAAACTTATCATTCATGACAGAGTGCGAGAGATTGGTGAAGGATCGAAATTATTAATTTTGTACAATCAAATTTTCTTTCGAAAATATTTTTACTGTGAGCGTGAAACACTTACGTGTGCCGAAATTCGTAGGTGGGCTCGCCTACAAACGTAAGTGTGTCACAAAAAAGGTGAGAAAAAGACAAATCGGGCAAATTGGATTTCCCATATCCCACAAGATTCCATCTTCCCGCTGATCTCATTGTTCTCTGACAACCATGAAAAACACCGTGCTGCTCTACTCTTGTACCAGCCAAATGTTCCTTCAATTTCCTCCTTTCTCAACCGTGCAGTATATCGCAGCATCGTCATTTAAAAGATTTTACACATACAAGCTATTTTCCACCGCGAAACTGCAATCATCTTTGTCACGAGAAATATGGTTTAGCGTCAATCTTATAAGCGTTTCACCGATCAACGGATGATTTAGAGACAAACAGCTTTTAGATTAGAAAACTAGTTTTATCTAGAGAATACACGTTACTGCATCGCATCGCAAAGTGATGATCGTGTTCACAATGAGCAATCACCTTCAGTACTAAACGCTGTATTCCATTTTCCAAATGGTGTTCAAAAAATAAGAAGGACTGGACTTGACCAAGAAGTACAGCACGACAGAAATGTGCGGGACGGGACGAAGGAAGAAAGACGATTCGAATGGAGAGGATAGAAGAGCTCGAGAGTAGAGAAACACATGTCGTTCGCTGTACCCCGCGGTGCCGTGAGGTTCGATGCGTGAGATTCATATATTAAGCAGCGCGCACTGGCCGAAACTCTCCGAACCTGGAATGAGAACAGAGGAGGAACAGTCGGAGGAAAGACAAGACATGATAACAGAGACAAGGAGGAGGCAACGTGGCATAAATGCTGGTGAAGAAGAAGCAACGCATCGAAGAAGAAGAAGAAGAAGAAGAAGAAGAAGAAGAAGAAGAAGAAAAGAGTGCAAGATATGACGAACGGGACAAGAGAAAATGATGAAACGGGACAAAGAAGAACAGAGTGGTGCGAAAGAAGGAAGTAGGAGAGAGTAGGGCAACGAAGCAAAGGGATGCTGTAAAAAGAAGGTTGGTGCGCAAGAGGAAGAAGGAAGATCGAAGAAAAGAGAGAAAAACAGGACGCGGCTTCAGGCTTCATCGGGAAGGAGAACGGCTGCGGAGCGAACCAGAGACAGATGAACTAATGCTCGAAACCACGGGGGGCCCGTGCTTTCGAGCATCTAATGATTTAGCCGGTGCAACACGACGTGCCGGTGGTACTGACGCTGATGATGGTTGTGGTGAAGGTACCGGTGCTTATCCCGTGCCGTTCGGAGTGTTTCTCGCGGACTCGATTTTCGGCCGAGCCGACATAAATTTTAGCTAGGCCGTACTTTATATCGCTTTATACTTATTATTGTGATTTCCGAGGAAAGAACTGATCATCGTGTCACCGTGTTATCATTTTATCAGAGTGGAAACTTCGTTCAGAAGAAATTGTCTTAGTCGTAATGACTAACGAAATTTCTGAATGCCAGAGATTTTCTGCGTTCTTAAGACATAGCCAGTAAATAACGATTCGACATCGGCTCAAGGTTCGGCAAAGGTGTGGTTAGGAAAAATCAATTCGTAGTGTTATAACGATCGGCAGGATGACGCAGGCAAATCAATTTAATTACCATTTTCTTTTCTAATCGTAACAAACAATCCATGGAAATTGCTCTCTTTCTTGTGCTGCTGCTATTTTTCTCGTAAGATTTTATTTTCAAAATGTTAATATTATACAGAGAAACAGTTTAAAAATGAACGAGTGCTGTCTGCTGTAATTAAGCTCATTAATGCCGCATATTTTAAACTTTATTCAAGGTTCTTTCGAAATTTTTTGTCTTATCTATAAATATAAAAATTTATTTATTGCAACAAAAAAGGAGCATATTTGCGTACTGTATCTACACCTATAAGAAATTTCCAAAAAAAGAGCTATAAATCATGGTTTTCGTTAGAATGTAAAAAAACACTAATATAATCCCTAAAAAAAAAACTTAAAATTGAAAATATTTAATATTGACACTTTTCATATAAAAATGAATACTAAAAGTATATATATATATATAACGTTTGTGTGAATATCACATAGTTGTTTAACTTATTTTTATAATTTAGTTGCTTTTGTTATTACTTTTTATTGTTATATAATATATCGTTTTACCATAAAAATATAATAACAAATACAATAGGTAAATAAATTGTACAAATGTATTGCTAAATAAATATTTAATATTTATTAACATAATTGTTTCATATATATATATATAGAGTTTTATTCATTTCTTTCATTTTTATATGGAAAGTATAAATATTTTTTTTGTAATTCCAAGAGGGCTAGGAAATAAATCATACTAAATATAACCATAAATATAACACATTTTGAAATTCCAATTTCAATTTTTTGCACAAATTTTTTACACTCGTAAACTTTCTTTCTCTTAAAAGATTATATTTTTTTATATGTTTGTATTATTGTTTCTCAAACATCAATCGACAATACTGTGCCATTGATATATTGAATCGGTGAACAGAGAAAGCCTTCTCGGAATGTCATCCCTTAACTATTTAAGGTTTGATCGTCCTTCATCTGCTGTTCGCAAAGAGAGCAGAGAGTAGCATGAAGTTTCACTTTCACCATATTCTTACCATCTTCTTAGTTAGTTAGTGCTCGCAGGGTCAACCATAAACTTTTACTAGTAATAATAGTTTTTTTGCGATTTCCGCCACTATGATTTACGTTCTCGCACATTTCGTCGCTTGGGGTAAAAAATGCGTAAGTATTTGTTCTCTTTTTTCTCTTCTTCATGTTTAAATTCTTCGTATAGCTATTTTTTTTGTGTAGTTATTTCTGAGAATTTCAACATTATTTTCTAATAGATATTTTACATTTTAAATTCGTGATTTATTAAAAAGTTAATCAATCATGCTTGCAGTAATTATTTAAATTTCTTTTTTAACATTTAAGAAAATGTTAACGTATAAAAATACTTTGTCAACATTTCTAAAACGTTTCAATTTTTTCTAACAGTAATCTTTTGTAGTAAATACAGTGTTAAAATAAATAATACTCAAGAATATCAATTTTAATTACCACATCGCATCAAGACATAATTTTAAAGAAACCGTGATACCTCAAAAGTTACACAGGAACAAATAAAAAATTTTTTGGGAATCTTGTTTGTTCTTACGTATTCATGTTCGGGTATAAAAGTGCTATTTAAGAAAATGATGTTATTCAGTGCGAGGTATTATTCTCAGAGAAATTATATTAACATAATTTTGGTGAAATTTTCTATGTCATGGAAATTTTTTATTTCCGAGATATAAGTGATACGATGACGATTTCACAATGATAGATTATTCCAACATGCTTGCTTTCTTTAACCAGCTGCTCATAATTGCACGCTGCGTTATATGTATTTTTCTTCGATTTACCTCATGTCGAGTAGAATCATTCGCAAGAAAGTTGCGGGTATTCTTGTTGGTCACGCTTCCTTTAAAGTATTTATTGGAGTCATAAACGCCTGCAGTTTCGAGATAATTCGAATAGCACAGCTGTGCACATCATTGGTATATTTCTTAAGTAGTTAAGCAAAATAATCTCCAATAATTACTTCGTTTGTCTCCCTTTTTTTCACAACTATCTACTTATTGTATTTATAAAAAATGAGAATGTTATAAATAGGTTTTATAAAAATTGCAGATAAACTAAATGATTATCAATCTTTTTCTTCTAAAGAATATATAAAAAAATCCACAATCTAATTATAAATATTAATTTATATCTCATGGAATTCCGTTCCATCCGGGAAGTAATATTTTCCAAAAGAGATAAACTAGCTTATGGGATGTCTATAGTGTTCGAAAACTCATGCAACAATAAATGACGAAAGTCGCTTTCTATCGCTGCACGGACCATTAACGGTTATTCTTCAGAAATAACCAATGATTTCGTGCAGATGATTTTTGACCAGCATCCTGGGTGGTATTTAACTCGAAGGGGTCTGGTCCACATTTCCAACCTCCTTCCTCCTCCTCCTCCTTCCGTTTAACAATGACGATTTCCGACGCTGCAAATTCATTGTTATCCGTAGTTGATCCTCTGCACTTCTTTTTATGAAAGGACACACGACGATGATTCTCAACTCAGGTATCTGAATTCGGTTCTTCTGTATTCTTGACTTTTCTTCGTTACAGATGACTTCGTTCGAGATGTGGCTCGAAAGGGCAACATCCAATGGCCCACCTACTCGACATGGGCCCCCTCTTTTCCACGAGTTTGTCTCCTCATGTTTAGACCACACTAGGGGTTCCAGAAAATTACACCAAAAGCTGCTCAATTTCTCGTTTTAACAGCCGCATAATAGATTCTCGCGCGTCGCGTTCCGTGATCTGATCAATGGGATCGATGCAGCCGGCCTCCCCTGATTTAGATATTTTTGATGCAAAAGGAAGATTTTGCTTATAGCGAGATCAATGAGTGTGACGGGAAAATATAACTCCGCTGTCAGCAACGCTAATGATGTAAGAATCGTTTACCAGCTTTCGACTAGAATGAAATATCATTGTATTGTTGTATGATTTGACTTATGTGTATGAGATACGATAATAGATCTATATAGTTTATAGCCTTTATACTTAAATATACATCAATTTTATTATATACAAATCTTGCAAAATTATTATGCGAATTGTCTATGTTTTCTTCGTGACGAAATAATGAATTTTTAGAATAATAAGTAATTTTAATTTAACACGTCAAACAATCAAATTTGCTTGTTTCTTCAATAATGTTTCTCCAATGATGCAAAACATTATTACGAATAGTTTATTATTTTAGGCTATTACTTAAACATTAATTATAAATATTTACAAAATTATAAATATTATTTTTTTATTAATTTAATTATGCATTACTTGAATTTGATAACACCCTGATCAGCATTGGTCATTGATGACTGACGCGGTGCCAGTGAAAGTTATAGTCAATGCAAATCGCATATTCCCGCGTCAGTTCTTTCGTTCATGTAATACAAATTTAATTTACTAACACAGAAAAGATTTATACGATAAAACAAAATTTTACTAGTGTTCCTATTTGTACTATAAAAATTATTATTATTATTATTATTTTATATATATATCTTTTCAATATTTGCGATAAACAATCAAATTGCATCTTCCAATTGTTTTAAATATTATTTTTAGAAGAAAGTGCAGCAATATTTTTTTCTTTGCAAAGAAAAAGAAGATAATAATAGAAAAACGTTAAGTCTTACTTATTTTCCTTCCGGAAACGATGGGATGATGCGGAATAGAGGGGGTGGCTTGTAATGGGAAGCTTGATTATAATAGAGGTATCATTCCCGTAGATGATACGCTCTTCCTCTTCTCTTGGATAATTGCAAATGGCGTCCTTTTATACCGCTAGGGCGGCTGATCAAAGCCGCGGATAAATAAAAGATAATCATCTAATTATTCCATTCAAATGGCCGGCTGCCGTATCGGAGGTACGATTGGCTCAACGGTCATTAAGATCGCGGCGCGATCATATTTTCATTCTTCTCTCCTCCCTCGATTCGTATGAATCATTGTGATCGAATTCGTAGCAAACGTGACCCGTATTACGAACGTTGTAACGACTCTTCAATCGAATTCCTCATTTAATATCATTTCGGCATCTTGTTTAATATACGAGCTAATTTATGCCTCGCGCGAGAAAGGATCGATCATTAACGTGAATTACAAATGTCAAGATATCTCACTATCTTGGATATTGTTTGTGCTATATTCTCTATATTTTTTTAAATTCTTTAGAGTATAGTAAAATCTTACTCTAAAGAATGAAAATTAAAGTCAGTCATTGAAAGAGGTTTAATTTTCAATCTTTAAGAATGAGATTTCACTCTTTAGAATAAACTTTCATAAAAGTTTTAGAGAATAGAAAATATAATAGTAATAAATATTTTTAAGTACCACTTTCTCTTTTATAAGTATATAAAACGGAAGAAATATTAATAACATAAATAAGAGAGAGAGGAAATATTAATAATGTCAAATAATCAATTCGAGAAAATTTGTAAGCTTTCTCGCATTTATTTCTTCTAAATGCGAGTTGATTTGTACTTTCTTTTATTGTTCTGTGTAGCGATTCGATATCTATGATACCGAATAATATTAAAGCTAGACTATATTTTGTTGCGCGACAATACACGATGTTTCGCATCCAAAGTGACAGATGGATGACATTAGATCGCCGAGATATCTCGTTCGAAGCGCCAGAAGAATGACGTTGGTTCGCGAGATAACTTATCCATTGAAGTGATTGTTGCAAAAGGATTAGCAACACCCAAGGGATGGAGACGAAACGCTATGGGATGTTTTTTGGGCAGCAAGTATTAACGTGTAGTGACAGACTTGTTCAAAAGAAGGCCGATATAAGATTCATTAGCTTACAAAATGCTCCCATCGGTTCTCAAGGTATGCACGAATGTGATGCCTCATGGTGTCCTTGAGACATTTTCGATCCCAAGATTTCCCCAATGAATGCAAAACGACTGACGTTTAAAATGTTGCAGTCGCAAGGCTCGTTCACAATAAAAACGGCGTGCAGACGCAACGATCGTGGTGTCCTTTTGACTACCTGCCAAAAAGGATCTTCCTGCCGTTCGCATTAGTTACGAATGAACCGAAGCAAAAAGGAGAACATACAATCGAATGAAAGATCTTGGCGCGGCCAATCTTGCGGTAGTAACGCGATCTATAGATCCCGAACAGAGGTGTGACCGAGAAACTGGCACGGGTGAGACGGCGTGTCTCCTCAGTCTTAGATAAAAATCTGTCACCCCAGTGACTGGCTGGTATACTAATATCGGACGACAAGATACTTACTACCAGATAAAATGCCAGGAAGTTTGCTCAGTCATTCCCGATGCTGCGACACAATGGTGGTACCACCTCGTTCGCCGACTGAAGGAAACCGAAACATTTCGCACCGACTGTACTTGAATAATGACGCGATAGTTTAAGGAGGAACGCACGTCCAAGGCTTCGCTTCCTGTATACTCCTCGAGAGATTTGCAATTTAATGACTCACTGTGCGATTGTATCTTTCTGTGTAATGGTTAGGTGATGTCAGAGAGAAATCATCTATCTACTTCTCCCGAAACAGATTGCGCGCCACCAATGTAAGAATGAGCGATGCTAAGTCGAAACAATTATGAAATCTGAGAGCGCAATTTCCAAACGCGAAGATAAAAAAAACAATTAGAAATTTAATTAAAGCTTTGTACGGATGTAATGGATGATAGGTCACGCTGAAACGGTAACATCACAAATGGCGAAAATATATTCGTTATAAAAAAAAAAAACAATACATCAGATTTCGTAACGTCGATCATCGAGAAAGATGGAAAGAATCTCGACCGCGTAACCGGGAGTTTCTTTTTTTCCTTTCGACTAACGATTAGCTATTAAAAACTAACGGCAGATCGCGTGTCGAAAGAGATAAAATAAGTGGTATACTAGATCTGGAACAAGACTGAGAAAAAAAAGATTTACCGCGCACCTTCCTCGGCTGAGGTCGTGAAACTATAAAAAAAAAAAAAAAAAAAACTAAACGTCAATCCGATCTTCTCTTCCTGGAGCAGATTTCGTCGTCCGCGTCTATATCGAGATGGGTCCGGCCAGGTGAGTGGGTGAGTGACTCCGGCATTGTCGTTCGGTAAGATATACGACTCCCGGTTCCCAGAAACAGTTTATATTCCGGGCGGTAGAATGGGAGAAAGATCGGAGAGATCGTTATAGGCTTACCTGGGCCCGGACCATCCTCGTTCTCATCTCGGAAGCGTTCGTTTTTAGAATTCTGCGTCGAAGGCACTCGGTCAGGGCCGCCGTCGACCCACGAATACCTCAGATACTTCAGTAATCATTTTCAAAGACTTATTTATACCAGCTCGCGGGTATGCGAATATATATTTCGCTTTGGGAATAATTCAATAGATAACCGCGATATAACTCGCGGGGGAAACCGGTTGCCTTCGAAACGCGTGAATAGCTCTTCAACGATCGATTATAATGAAAGAGATAATTTCTCTCATTTTCGAGTATAATATCGAATGATGTGAACGTAGACGAACCTATGTTATGCTGTTATGTTATCGAGGCAATCGGTTTTTATCTCTTCGAGATAATAACCGGATCGATCTGGTGATTGTCGTTGGGGCAATTATCGTCGCTTGCTGTCTCATCAGTACTTATTTCGTTTATTTTTATGATACAGTTCGATTTACGTCTCGCCTCATCTGAAACTCTATAGAGCGATATATTGTACATCTCCCCTGCGTTCTGTACGACGTAATTGCACATACAATATTCGCATATACAAAGATGTAAATTTATAAATACTATCAAAACAATTTTTCTCAGTAAATTGCATTATGAATTTTTATGGAGAATGAAAGATAAGAAATTATATTGCGTATTATTAATTTAATAAGCATCAAGTTATTATTTTTTATCTGATTTAATTGATTTTATTTGATTCGCATTGATGTCTTCGGTGACATATTCCCATCAATTTTTGAAGATACAATACATTTGTCTTTCCCTACAATATTTCTTATATCTTTGTAGGTTTAGAGTGAAAGTTGGGAAACAATTTACTACATTAGAGAGAGAGAGAGAGAGAGAGAGAGAGAGAGAGAGAGAGAGAGAGAGAGAGAGAGAGAGAGAGATACACACACACACACACACACACACACAGACGTACACTTATTTAACCCTTCAATTTATAACACTGCAGACATGACGATTATAAGTAGAACCTCCTGTTGTAGAAAATTTTTCTGTCGGAATAAATTCTTTGTATCATTTTTTAAAAGAACTTTGACTTTTTCTTTCTACAAGAGACTCACATAAGAATCTTTCGTTTCGTCTTATTTAATATATAAAATAACTTTCATTTCAAGGTTATTTTATTTACAAAAAAATTTGTTTTTATCGATTGTAAAACATATTGTCTCATAAGCTCCTTTATCACTATTGTATGAGAACCATCGCTTTCAAAAAATTCGTCACGTGTCGTTTTCTTCGAGCTTCTTGAGATATTAGAGGTACATCGCGAGTCTAACAAAGCTCGAGATGGAGCGATGAGAGCGAGAAAGATGGAGAGGCAATTCTTTTGGGGGGTATTTTCGGTCCGTTTTTAAGATGGGGATTTTCCGCTATAAATAACGATAAACAGGGACCTCTGTAAGTCAGGTAAACTCTATTCCCGCACGGATACTATCCGTATAAGTCTATACAGTCAGTAGATTGTGTACAAGAGATCTTCTCCTCCCTGTTCCTCTATTCGACAGACTGTTTGGATGCTGGTGGTTTTTCAGAGTCACGCCCTGGAAGGGGCCGCGGGTCGCGAGGGTGTTTGGGAAAATGGATCGCTTACAGGTGCGACATATTTAATCCGGAGACATCTTCATAATCTGTTAACCCTGACGGAAAATAACACACAGTGAATCCGTTGAAAGAAAACGCTGCCACAGCTGCCGATCCAATTCGTCTTTCCATGCGTACATACGTATAGAGCATATTCGTATAAAACGAATGCATTGTTGGCGTAGAAATAATCATTGAGAGTTTTTTTTATTGCTTCTCTCTGCGGAGCAGAGAATGACTTTGCATTACATCGAAGAATCTATTTTCTAAAATTTTTAGAATAAATTATCACTCCAAAGAGAAATTTCACTCTTAAAGATTGAAAATTGAATCATTTTTTTCAAAGCTGGCTCAACTTTCACTCTTTAAAATGAGATTCCATTCTAAAGAATTTAGAAAGTAAATTTTTTTTAATCATTTTTTTTAATCATTTCTCTACACACGTAAAGATATGCATGTAGGGATAATCAGCAAACACAATAATTCTTCGTTATAACGAGAAATCGTCTTTGTGTCGATTTTGTGTCTACTAAAAGGGAAAGCTGGAACTTCGTAATAAAACTATTCCATCTCACGGTGAAAAACTCCGAGACTGCTCTTACCCGATAACAGTGCGAATAGATGAAACACATGCGTGTGGATTTTATCTGGAACGAGTGTGTAGCCGATACAGAGATGCTGAAATAGTTTTCATGTACCCACAGTAGGGCGCACTCGGGGCTGTGCTTTGTTAAAGGTACGGTCTGTCGTTCAAGCAAAAGTGATTTTCTATAGCGCGCCATATCGATAACATCACGTTAATGCCATTCACTTGTTTACCTCGAGAACCGATGCTGATCTTTCTAGGGGTTATTATTACGAAGCGACTCGCAGCATTCGCGCTAAAGTTCGCATCAGACTTTCGGTGAGAAGAAAAAAAGATTAGACGACGCAATTTAATATGACTAATGCTTGCCGTGAATAAATTCCTGCGGATATACTGTTGATTCATAATTGGAGAATTGGAAATTCAATGGGTTGATCCTTGATGTATTCGATGAAACGATCGAGATATACACGATTCTGAGGATAAATAAAAAGCAAAGAACAATTATTTCTTTATTCAAAGGATATAAAGGCTAGCAATCATATCATTACATTACTTTTTAACTCACTCACTTTGTCTTTCTCTTTCATGTTTTTTACGACGTTCTATAAAAATTTTCTTCTATCTTGAAAAAAAATAATTTTGAAAAATTGTGCAATTAGAAATTCTTTTACTTTATTAGCAGGAAATTGCGAACATCTAAGGGAAAAATTAAATAAAGCAGACGATTATTTATCAATTAATTTATTCAAGAGATACTTTAATTATTTAGCTTTTAACTACAATAATTAACATTTATATATTATAAATTATAATAAACTGTAATTTTAAACAAAACTCTTGATATTTGGCATTATCAATTTCAAACACTATGGAGCGACACTGAATTGGTTTTGCTTTTTGTCTAAAATTACAATTTACTTTATATTAATGTATATAAATATTAATTATTGTTTAAAACCAATAATCCTTTGCAACTAACAACTTCTATAATTGATAAATAATTTCAAATTGACTTTATTTAATTTTTCTTTTAGATATTTTTAAAAAATTCCCTTATTTTCTTCTACAGCAAAATCATAGAAACTATGTAATTAATGATATTTACCTTAAACGTGTGCATTATATTCACCTATTATTGTGCGACACTATCATAAGAAACGAGAAGTTACTTTGATGGAAATAAAGATTGAAGCATTGAGTCAAATGTATAAGAGTGATAGAAGCGTAAATGAAGCTTCTATAGAAGGCGAAAATTGAGACAATAAAACATAAAAAAGCAAGTAAACGCTTCATAATTTTAATTATCGCTTTTTAGAAGCTTTGTTTAAGCTTCTGTCACTCTGTCTTTATATAATATTTGACTCCAATTTTTATTTTCACCAGAATATCACTACTCTATTATATTGCAACATTATCGTTCGCATTTCTTCTATTTAACAAAATTATTCTGCCTACTAGTACACTTTTTTATGTCTTACACACACTTACACAGTTATCCTTATTTTTTTATAATTTTACTTATGATTTTATCCTTTCTGTTTATATAGAAATTTTACTATAATATGCTGCTCAACATTGCCGCACACAACAAATGATGTGTCCGTACTCGTTGATTGCAAGCAGAAGACTGCAGGCCTACTATTGTAGGGATAAACGCACAAGATTCTCTTAGGCCTGCGTTGCTTAAAATATCCCAAAATTTTTGAACTTATATACATTCAAAAGAAAGAAAGCAAAGTTCTAAGTGCAAAAGGTATAAGCTACAACAGATCTTCGCTTACATCAAAACGTTTTAAATAAAAAAAAGAATTACTCTTAATTTTTTATTTAAATATGAAGATAGATAACTTGTCAACGCAAAGTTAATTAATAAATATATTACTAAAAGAAACATTATACAGGTAGTATAATGAAAAAGAAATAAGATTTAATAAATATCATTCAAATAAAAAAAAATGAAAAAAATAGCGAATTAAATACATTCCTTTTATCTTATTACTTCGTACAACTTATTAAATAATATAATATATTATAGGACCGTATATGTGTACGATAACACAAACATAAATCAATGCCTTAAACAGTCTAGCTGGATTTTAAATGCTTGTATGATTCTATGTGAATTTATATACTACGTATGCAGTCCTTTGATACGTGCACCGAAATGACAACTTATTAATTTTTACATAATTGATTTCATAATTCCAAAGACAAGACAAATGATTGTTGAAAATGCTGTGAAAAAATTTGCTATACCTACAGTTAGCACATTAAAAGAGAAGCCTGATGTTCGAAGGGATATTCGACATATTTCATTCAGGACAGATATTTCTTTTATAGATGTCGGTTCTTATTGTTGGTATTTATTTGTCATTTCCAAAGCCATTTATAATAAAGCGTTGGTGGTCTTTTTTGTTCTCTACTAAAAGTTTCAAAAAAGACATAATTTCGTTTGAATGTCGCTTCGTTTGTTCGATTCAACCGACATCAGTTTAATGTTTGAGATCTGAATATATTACGAACATTCGACTTTTCTTAAGTGTGATTTTTCTGGAATTCATGACGGTACATTTATTCAGCGTTCGACATTGGTTAACGAGCTACCTGTAGCCTTAACAAATTTGTTTGGGTCATGTTTGTCACGTCTTTTCGTACGGACTTCCAATATAAAACTACTCTTTTGCATATGGATATAACTGTTCTGATCATTAGGAAAACTATTATTTCATTTATTTTATTTTGATTTCATTTGAAAAAGATCGATAACAAATGTATACGATTACTTGATTCATATGCGAAAAATTGATTAAAAATGCGAAGAAAGTAATATCTATGCCCAAAAATATTTGTTATCTAAACGCAACTCGCCGGTTCGCGCAAAGGAGGCACATCCGTCATACTTAGCGCTGAGACTAATGTTTTCAGATATTTTATTAGATCTGTCATTTCTCGAAAATTTTTTGGTAAAGTTATTTTTATTCGTAGAATGTTGGAGAATCGATATATCTTGTTATAATATATTTATAGTAATATTTTGAATAGTTTTTAGAATATTGAGATTGTATAAAATATTTGGAGTGAAGTACATTTGATATTTTTTGTATTAAGTCTTTAAATTAAGAACTAGTAAACAAAATAACAAAAACTGATATAGACTTGGAAGAAGAATCAATAAAACTTACATATAAATTAGATTAGAACGTGCAAAAATAAAACCAAATCTTTCGTGTATGTCTAAATGTCTGCATATGTTTGCACTGTTTCATAGCACGGAAAAATAACTTGCAAACAGAATTATGCATATAAACGCAATCGATGCTTGCGGTTAAATAATATTGCAATATATTGGCAATTTCGATAATTAACATGAAGTTACTCCAACGTAAAGACCACGCTGTCCGCACTCTTCTCTCAATTAGCAAATACTTTTACGACGCGTGTATGTATTTCTGAGAACCCGCTGTCCCGTATGTATGATCTTTCCTTTTTCTTTTGGTCTTTTTTTCTTACAAGACGAAGCCCATCGAAGTGACCATTTCGTGGACCAGGAGGAAGAGGACTGCAGTAAAACGCATTTTTTTCGAGAGATTTCATCTTCTCGCGCTTTTCTTCAGTTTTATTTTACGCTCATAAACATCTCGGTCTGATTTACTATTAGATCTCGCCAGACTACGTAATCGCCAATAAAAAATTTATTTAATGCTCCTTCGTTTCTTTTCAACAGTGTCTATTTATCTAAACGTCCATTTCAGACTGGACACTGAGAATTGAAATGATACTGCATTATAAGAGCTGAAAGACAGAATTTTATATATACGTAATATATTTACACATAATATTTTATGACTATTCTGATTAACATTTTTCATGTATCTATTAAGATGTAAGAATGTAAGATGTATGATTACACATAATAGTGACAGAATAAGAAGAACAATTAATCAAATTTTTGCCACAAGATAATTATATTGTAATTTGCGGCAAAGTTTTGATTGGTTCAAAAATTCAATCAGCATGCTAACTGATCTGCGCATCCTCGAAAATGATGCGTTTTTTATTTTCACATCAGTATCTACTAATAAACAATGGGCCCATTTTTCAATTTCGAAAATCTGAGAGAGGGTTCTCTTACTGAGTTTTTAAATGGCACAAAATGAATGATGTCATGGTCATGTTTCCGCCATGTGCTCAACATACGCGTTAGAAATAGAAGAACTGCAAGAGAAGAACGATTTTTCTAGTGCAAATAATACAATATTATACCCGATACTTAGCGAATGGTTTCTACCGGAAGTTATTTATATTTTCAGATACAATTTTGAAATTTTTTTCATGCGTGGTATAATGATTTCTATCGGAAATTATTTATATTCTCAGTCATTTCTAGAATGAGCGATGCGTTTTCTCGAACAATACTGCCCGAAATTATATTATTTTTTTATTTTCAGCTCCACTGAGAGATATAATATTATAAAAAAGTCAGAAAAGATATTTAATATATAAAAGGCTCACATAAAGATGGTATATTAAACAAATTAGCAAATTATTAGAAAAATTAAAGAACCTAGCAAGAAAAAGATCGTGTCTAGTAACCTGATAGTTAATATCGAAATTCGCCAATTTTATTAAATTTCTTTAAGATAATTAATTCTTTATTTTTTAAAACTAAAAATAAAATAAATTAATTTAATATCATGTTTATATCATATTCATATAAATCAACATTATATTCCTATTTCTCTAAAATTTCTCCTATAAAATCGTTCTCTAAAGATTTTATAATACCTTTCACTATTATACTTTTTTTCTCTAATAATAATTTGTTTTAATATATTTTAAATAAATACATTCGATACAAACACATCAAATAAAATAATCTTTTTCTGGCATTTAAAAATTCGTCTCTCAACAAGTTAAAATCATCATACACAAATTAACATAAAAAAATATATTTAATATAAATATAAAAACGGATTAAATTATGAAATTCTTAATTTATTAATACTTAATTATTAATTCTAACAATTTTATTATATTGTTAAGTAGAATCTATATTATAATTTAAAATATTTGCATTTTATTCATGAATTAAATCAGTGTACATCGGTTTTAATGTGCACTAGCGCGTCCAATTGAATTCGCTATATATAAGAATATATATTATACTATATATAAGAATATATATTACTATAAGAATGAGCTCACGTCTAGACTAGTGATGCTAACAATTGAGACGGGACTCTATCAAATATAAGAGGGATATTCACACAGAAAGAAGCTATGTTCGCGTATTGTCCGCGTGCGATCAGCACCGAGCTAAATGGTTAGTGTGAGCATCTCTTCTATTTCTTTTTCGATAGAGACGCGTCTTAATTCTGACACCAATAATCCAAACGTTCTATCAGTACATCCTTTTCAATCTCCACATGCTATTGTTCCGTCTGCAGTTTCGTTGTGTAGTCTCTGCTCTTATTTCTTTTATTGTATATTCCACAATATCTTTTTAAATAACTAATAACTATTAGCTATAATTTTCAAATATATTAATCTCTTAGAAAAATATTTTTTTTCTCGTTATCAATCATCTTAACTATAGATTTTTTTTACTAAACTTTTTTTACACGGTCCATCTGTCTTCTTTTTTCTCTACAAAGAAAAATAGAGAAAAGGGATGTACTATGCAAGAAGTTCAGCTAAATAGAACAGACCTTATAAAATATTAGGTTAAGATTACTACCAAATATAATTGCAATTTAATATAAACGTAAAAACGCGCGTGCGCGTATATATTTACGTATTACAGTTACTGGATAGTGCGTTAAATATTTGATATTTTGCAGTAAATACTTAACCAAATAAATCTCTGTCAAAAGTATCATTTCTGTGAGTTATAGTGTATTGGAAGAAAAAACATTAATAAATCAAGACTGATTTATTAACAAGATTATAAAGTATTTTGAAATCCATATTTTGAAAAGTTGAGAAACAACTGAGACTTTCGTTTAGAAATTGTGCTTCAGTATTTCTAGCTTTGTAATTCTTTTTCTGCTCTAATATAAATGATATTCATACTTCTTTCAAATTTTTCCTAAAAGGACAATTTTTCCTTGTATGGAAAGATATGTTTGCAGAACAAATAATGCTTCATAAAATTATTTCAAATAAATTTCTTTTGTTTGCTCGTGAAATTGTTCAAAGATTTTTCAAAAAGAACTTTATCAATTCGTCATGACTAATAGTACATTTGATTGACTGGAGTACAAATTTCTTTGTTGAGTCAACTAGGAGTGCGTTTCACTTCATGTTCGCAATGCTTGCAAGCATCATTTTGTCTTCATTTAATATTTGATGAAGAACAAGAATAAAATATACACGAAAGGGTCTCTAAGCATATCAAATAGCATTTGTGCGTATGTGTGTTTTTTTTTATATATATATATAAAATCCACATTTTGTTATTATTAAACTAGTTCATAAAAAATAATTACAATGTAATTATAATTTATTAACAATAATAAACATCAAAATTTAAAATTGAAATAAATTAAGATGATAAACAAAGTGAAATATAATTCCTTTTTTAGAATTATATTTGTTTTAGTATTATATTTTAAATATACAATAAATATATGCCCGTATTATACATAAAGTATATAAATTCCAAGAAGCACTTTGCAAGAAAATCCTAAATAGAAAACATCTATATTTTTTTTAAATAAAATCCTGAGTATATAATAATTGAAATTAATCCACATTACAGTAAATTGTACAAATAAATTATAGAAATTAATTCTAGAATCCTAAGCGGCACATTATCACCTGTTTTACTGTTCTTCACGTAGACCTGCAGAAATATCCCGTAACGAATACTACCCATCGCTACCAGTCTTACGAAAGAGTGAGAAACTTACGCAGCAATAAAAGTGACAAAACACTTTTATTGGAAAATATTTACAACCCATTATATTTTACAGTAAACGAGATAAAAAGATCTCATAAATCATTTGTATCCATGGTTTTCATAAGAAAATTTTTTTCGTACACTGTCGGTCACATCAAAATCGGCCACACACATCGATATTTTCAGATTTATAAATTTGCGAATATCGAAATCTGTGTCTTTTTTTTAACTACAATTATTATTATTAATTCAACTTCATTTTCAAAAAAGGTAATTATACGGACATTACTCGTATTATTACTGTAAGAAATTTACACACAGATATATATTTATACAGAAATCTATCTTCATTCGCGCGACTTTTTCGTTGATTTAATCATTGTCCAGAAAAACAATTAATAATTTTTATAAAATTAACACATACGTATTTCTATTTATAATATTATATAATATGTTAAATACTTCTTTTAACATATAAATGATTTCTTTATGAAATAATTTATTCGAAGAACTATCAATATATTATATATAGTTAGTGAGTTTTCTCTAACATCGATGAAGAGTTAGAAAGTTTCAGAATAACAGCTAGGTGATTTCAAAAATCTTTTTCAACTGATATAAAATTGACTGCGATATAAAATCACTATTATTCGCCGCCGGAAAATCCCTTGCGGCAGCCACGTTGAACTGCAATTGTTGTTGCTTCGGCGATAAGCTATAAAGACATCTACGACATTATGCGCCAGGCGAAATCATAAAGGGACAATTTTACGAATGTTGGAGATCTTTCTTGTGTCACCCGTCAGCCATCGGCTATCTAGTATTTTCACTATTTTAAGACACGTTCGGGCAAAAGTAACATACACTATTAGAAATGTAATCATAAGCTTTCTTTAAAAATAAAGTAAATAAAGCTCGTAATTATGAATGAAATTAAAAGTGTAATGAATGATTTAACTGAAAATTAAGTTACAGTAGTTACTTAAATGTAATAAACGTTATGAAATTTATGAAATTTAATGTACTTTTAATAAAATTTTATGCAAAGTATAAGTACATTAAATTTCATAAATTTTCATGAAAAATACATTAAATTTTATGTACATGTACACAAGTATACTTTTTAGTTATAAATGCATTAAATTTAATATAATAAAATTAATTTCAAATTGTATAATTTAAAAATTAATAAAATTTAAGAACATTTCTAACAGTGTAACACATAAAAAAGAACACAAAAAAAGAATACAACGTGTATGTGTTTATTTGTTGGCCAGCTCGGTAAAAATAAACTGTTTTATTTCCTGTAATTTTATTTTTATGGAAAAGAATTTTAGATATTTAATTCAATGTAACACAACTTATACGTTAATAAAATTATTAAAAAATTTTATTACAACAAATATATAAATATCTTTTCTAGTTATAAATAAATAATAAGGTGGAAAATATAGTAACGTCTTTAGAAAAACTGTAAGAGTTCGAGTAAGAGTTAGCTTTCGAGAATTTATATTTATATATTTATATATTTATTCTTATATTATTATCTATAAAAATATATTTTTATCAGAAAATTTTTCATTTGAATAAAAGTCTTATTCCAAATAACAGATAAATTCTATGATTCTACTATTCAAGAAATTCAAATTTTCCGCATCTTACGAAGGTCTTCGCGATAAAGATTGCGAATGGTTTGCCTTGAACCGAGTCGGTCGATCGCAGAATCCAGGACTAAAGGAAAATACTCACGAAACACGACGTAATTCTTTAATTGCTCCAGCTAATTGGCCCTGAGTGGCGCCACGACGCCACGAAATATCGCCGATGACAATTATTCTGCTGGAATCGGACAGTCCGTAAAAAAATATATTACTGTTTTTATTTCTCTTTTAATCGCGCGCGACTCCACTCTTCGCTTCTTCTTGTCCAATCGTCCTCTCTCTTTTCTTGCAAGAATCGTCAATTCAAATTCGGACGGGACTTTCATGTTAATGGTGATGACAAAGAAAAACTTTTAATGACGCTGTGTAAATTTAAGTGCTTATCTAATTGTATTGGCATAGGCTGAAGAACGGAGATAGTTGCATATCTCGCAAATACTTTGCATTCTTAACAAAAAAAGCATGTTATGCACAAAAAATTTCCGATTTTATACCATATAATATACGATAGGTATACAAGAAATGTAAAACATGCACATATGTATATTTTGAAGAGCTCCACGGAATAGTAATATAAATACCTAGAAAAACGCATGTTTTACATATGCACGTTTAATGTTCCTTAGAACGTATAAGGAGTCCGTGATATTAATGAAATTATATAACTCACATTAATTATTACAAGCAAAATGTACGAAGATGCCCGTCGGCTGCGGAATTACGCACGTGTATTTGTCGTTATATGTCATAAATTTTACAAAGCTTTACAATACTTTGTAATATTTACTAATTCTAAAAGTTTGTGCTCTTATATGCTATAATTTCTATTCAAAGATTTTATCGAATATTTGTAAGTTTTGCAATTCTAATAAAGTCTTTAAATAATTGCAAAACATATCTTTCAATTACTTTAAACTTTCGCAAAACATTTTATTCAAAATTTTTATATTCATATAATGTCTTTCTTCTGAAAGATCCCATAATTATGCTTATTTCACCAAGGAAACATTCGCGATTTGTATTTTTCATAAAAACACAGAACAAATGTGTATTAAATATATAAAATATTTAGATTGAATATATATATTTATTAAATATTCACGGAAAGAAACATTTTGTTAAAATATTTAAAAAATTAGCTAGATACAAATTTGAAAATAATTTTGCTGGACCATTAAAATAATTATATAAGAAACTTAATATGAGTAATGCTGTAAAAAAATGTTAACATTCTATCAATTAACTTAAATGTTTTATATAATTATTTTGATAGTTGAACAAAATTATTTTTAGATTTGTATTTAGCTGAATATTTAGATATTTTGACAAACCAGTTTTTCCGTATATACTTAAAAAATTTGCAGTAATTGCTTTCTAAATCTGAATTATATAAATGCCACGTATTGATTGAAACTTTCGCGGAGCAAAACTTCGGAGCGTATTTTGAAAGTAGGTATGTTACCGCTTGCGACGCGCATAAGATTCTGTAATTAGCTTACGTATTATATTAAACCGTAGACTTGTAGGCGTCGAGTCTTACTTCGAGTCTTACTTCTCGGCGCGCAAATGATTTATGCACAAGCGATACGAACGACATATACGATTCCGCTGCGGCTGAGGGAGAGTACATCGACGACGAGGTCTCTCTAGCTCGTCTCTGACAGTTCAACGAGCAAGAAACATCTATAATGACAAACCGCTTTGGTCTCTCGCGAGCGGACGGACACTGGGCGGTTCAGGGCCGTGGCCAATGTTATAAATGCACCGTCGAAAAAAAGCGGCACGAACCGCTTAGGGATCTATCGATAGATACGATATCCTCGACGCGCGCACGAACGTGACCGCGGCAAGATCGATTTGTATCGAAGGGGCTCGAGAGAGGGCGAGATGGATGGGCTGGGCCTCGAAATCTATTAGTCATCACCCACACGATACCGAGACTCTCTCTTTCTCTCTTTCTCTCTTGTCGGTGCGGACAGGTAACTCGAATCGATGGCATTGTACCTCGCCAATCGTGATGCATTTTTTCCGAATGGAACGTTGATAGGTTCATGGAGGATTGCGATCCATTGGGATTCAGAATGATAAACAAAACGAGAGAGCGCACGTATATCACGCGTGTAACAGATTCAATTACGCTAATCGCAATGAATTCCGATTGATAGCGTGATCGTAAAGATTGTAAATATAAGACCTAAATCTGTAATCCCCAGCGATCCCAATTTTTATCATTGTTATCAGCGCAAAGACAAACACAAGATGACTAACATAATTTATATCACGATAGACTTTAGGATCAATAATGAAAAGTTATATATTTTCTGCAAACAAAAATCAAAATAAGACATCAGAATGCAAAGTGCAAATGATGCATATGAAATTTTAATTATATCTCGTACAGAATTATTTTGTACATCTGTAGCATATGGCAGTAATTAGAAAAGAATGGATCAGTTACCGACTGACCTGCTGTATATACGCACACATGCGTACACATTAGCTTGATTACGTTATTTCGAAACATAGGACGAACGCGATAGAGGGGCCTAAAGCCGCTCTCGTGGAAGTTGCTCACTTCCCGCCACTCGGGAGCACTCCGAAGTCCATTCACTCAATTCATTTTCATCTCCGATTCATCTACCCTTGCTCCACTGTTCTCTCATTAGTGTTCTTTCCGGTGGCCCCGAGAATCAGAACGAGATTCTTCCTAAGAAAATTAGCGCTCGTTTCCGTCCATATGACTCAATTGCTTCCTCGATGTAGAACGAATGCGAAGGCGAACGGTTTCCATGTTGTTGTCCTTTTTCCAGTTGTTCGTTTTCTGTCTGATTGAATAGCTTTTGATGTATCGCGATAAGTGTATCACACAGATTTGCGTTTATTCGGAATATTATGATATCTTATTTTTACTCGAAGGAAGAAACCAAAGAAATAAAATTAAAAAATTAGTTTACTTGTAAAAAGAGCTAATCGATTGTATTCGGATATAATTCCAGATTCACATAATGCCATCAAATATTAGTTATACAAACATTGTTTTGATTTTTAACGAATACGATGTAAATAAAGATTAGGATTACAAAGGTTTCTACATTTATATTTACTTCTATATCTATTTATCTACATGTATGCAAAATTTCATTAAAATTAGAATTATCAGATCGGCGAGATTCCTTCGTAAGTATCATTACTTTCAAACTTTTGATAATACAAACATCTCACATATTATTTAAAGAAAAATAATAAAAAAAGCATATATAAAGTAAAAAAAGTGTTAATTTCTTTTATAAAAGACACAGTATTTTTCAACGTATCAATTGACTATTAAATGAATCGATATGAAGCCATTATTGTTCGTACAAAACGGACGATAATAAAGTGCTATCGATTTACCTATCGAAATAGAGAGTAATGAAGTATCATTGATCTTCATTAAACGTCATTCAAATTAGAACGTTCTCTGAATTGAGGACGCAGACTTAAGGAAGTGCACTTGCACGCCTTTGTTGCGTAATCTTGATGACGTTCACAATATCGACGGCACAGTTCACTATGTTTGAACAATGCTTCAATGAAACTAAATCATCAACTAAAATTGAAATTAACAGACTGATACAATCGGCAAAAGTAATGTTCGTATTCGCACACTAAAATAAATATCGGCAGAAAGTGAAGATGGAAGGAAAAGGTTATTAATTAGTGTCTCCTTTTCGTAGCAAC
>NW_017306059.1:1919554-1921050 GCF_001594115.1 Trachymyrmex septentrionalis | reverse complement strand
TCGGCAGAAAGTGAAGATGGAAGGAAAAGGTTATTAATTAGTGTCTCCAAACTTTTCGTAGCAAATGTGCGTTTAGAAGGTTTTGCCTTTTCGTTACGAAGTAGAAAGAATTTTCAATAAAAGAGTCCCAGACAGGGGCGTGCAGAGGATGACCTGCGTGACCAATATGTCGAAAATGAGTTTAGGGCATAGCACGATTCTCTCCTCTGCTTATGCTTAGAAACTCGTACAATAATATTTCTCTCACGACACTCCCACAATTTTCCGAAACGAAATGACAATAATATTTATTATCAAAATACATATGTATTTTTTGCGGAACGATTAAATTGCAGATTTAAGGAAAATCAGATAATTGAAAACAATCGCGAGAGAATAGTCTCGGAAGTTGATGACGCAACTGCAATTGATATTAACGGATGCACAAAATTGTTATCGTTAATAACATCTTGCGACGAGACATCACGCAGTCGAGAGACATTTGTTCAATACGGCAAATGTCGATACAACAGACGCCTTTCAATAATGCCTAATGATATAATATTTCCCAAAAAAGATCTCGGAAGGGTTCCTCGAGTATATATACACATATTCACACCCGCACACTTTGCCGTTGTGTACTCGTGAGTATATGGGGATACACAGGGAAGTTGCATTCGCTGCACAACAGGGGGTGCGCGGTCATTTTTTAGGGGTAAGCCCGTGTTCGTGGGGGTAAGTCGGCTAACGAATTTTTCTTCGAGGGTCGAAGAGAGACATCGATGTATTAAGATAAAAAAACGTTCACGCGCGCGTCGAGACACTTATTGTGGATAATGCTATTACAACGCACTATCGTGCGTATCATAACGGTTAATTTTAATGCGTTTTCGAGCCGTCATCCAGAAAACGGCGTACAATTTATTTCTGTCGGTTCGTATAGTCGCATTATAAGATCCCAGATGAATTTTCGACTAATCGTCTGCCGGATTGTCGTTAATGGAATGTATAATTTGATATAATTTAATATGGCTTAAAAAATTAAATTACTTAAATAGCTGTTTTTCTTTTAAAAGAGTCATTCTATCAGTCTTTTAAGGGTCATTCTTTAAGGGTATTCTGTCTTTGTTCTTCATTGTATGAAAAAGGATAGACGTTTGTGTCGACTGTATCTCCTAAAAAGAAAGCAGCTTGTAGTTGATGACTATTGAGTGACAGTTGTGCTGATTATTTTTGCTGTACGATATTTCAGCAGTTTCCATTTTCTCTGGGTCTAGACGAATCTTCCGTAGATTTTCTGAAAGGATGTTCATCGGAAGGATATCCAAGACGGTTCCGGAACGTCGTATATTACACGAAGATTTGATCAGAAGCTTCGTATGATGAGATACCACCGTCCAACAATTTATCGAGAAATTGAGTGTATCGCTCGTCCTCGTTTCGATTATCTTCATTTTCCTTTCGCAAATTTCACGTATCGCGAATCGCATAATCGCATTTAACCTTGACGCATATTC
>NW_017306059.1:1915948-1919454 GCF_001594115.1 Trachymyrmex septentrionalis | reverse complement strand
TCGATTATCTTCATTTTCCTTTCGCAAATTTCACGTATCGCGAATCGCGATCTTTAACCTTGACGCATATTTGAGAAGAGCAATCATACTTGCTATGACAAAACGGCTGTGATTTGATTTTCGGCTGACTAATATGTCGTAAAGCGCCGTGCAGTGACAACGGGCGGAGCTGTAAATCCCATCGTAAAATTATGCCGGTCGCGACGTACGTGTGCAAAACTATAAATATTAATGCTTCCCAAAAATAGTTCTTCTCTTTGGCTCCGTTCCTCCTTTTTTTTATTTCTCTCCTTCTCGCTTTCTCGCAACGGCGCCGTAAATCAAGCTGCTAGAAGGAGGTTGTCAGCGAAAAATACGGCGGATAAAGGCGATCGGGGGTAAGAGTTTGTTTTAGATGCCAGAACCCCTTTCGCGCGCGCTCGGCGAGAAACATTGCTTTCGGTGGTCGCGACTTCCTTCGAGTACCGAGGATTCATATGATCTCCATTAGTCGTTTTCTATTACGCTTTCCCGTAAAATTCGCGTATAGATCAAGAAATATTTCTCGCGTGAAAAACATTCAATTCAATATACAATAACTCTAAAAAAAAAATTTTTTTTAAATATCTCTAATATTATGAAATGTATCATGTCTAATAAAATATTTCACCATTTTATTAGAGCAATGATAATAAGGACTAGGCTTTAACTCTTACTTGTTGGATAATAAGAACATTTTTTATTTTTCTGTAATCACAAATATTTTCAGAAAAGTATCGATTAATATTTGAAGTTTAAAAAGAAGAAAGATAATGCATAGATATAATATGGTAACTAGCTTATATATGTTAGCTTTAATATTTCGAATTTCGAAATGACCGGTGTCCAATGTCCGAGCGAAACAAATAAAATTTTTAATTTCATTATCATATTTCGAGGCTTTTTCATATTTTACGTACAGAACCTCTTCTCGTGACTTTTAGAAGGGACACGGACAGCCTGCAATATTTTTGTCGGCGATCGCTCTTAAAGATACCTATCGACCCTTATCTGCTCGTGCATCGCTCGTAGAAATCTTATCTCAGAGCCACTTCAGCCGCTCACCGCTCCGTCATCTCACGGTGCCGGATTCTGCTTTGATCCCTTGCTTCGAACTACAGGGACAATCAGGACAGGGGACTGACACGAGCACTTGGAACTTAACTTCGAGAGAAATTAGCCGTGTAGATTATATATGCACACGTATCAAACTAGACATGAATGGTAAAATACACTCATTTTTAAGGCATCAATGTGTGCATATATATATGAAATATGATAAAATAATTTTGAATCATATAAAGCAACTATATATCAATTATCATAAACTATTCAAAATTTATATGAAAAATTCATTTATATGTATAAGTAGAATCAAAGAAGAGTATAAAGAAATCGATTAAACATTATTCAAATCACTTACAAAATTAAAATATTATATTAAAACAATTTCTGCGCTGCACGATCTTTAAACTTCGAGGTCTTATTTGTAAAAATAAAATTATCATTTAATGATATAGTGACGTTTAATAAATAGCAACGCCTTCCTACATGTGCAACTTTACACGCGCATGGAATGTGCTCATTCAGTACATAACGATTTATTAAATTTCTCATCAACCTGCGTGTGTGTCGGCAGGGGCAACCAGAGGTAAGATCCCACCGGTGCGGCTCACTGGCACAGAGTTTGTCATTTCACTAATGACTCTGAGACAAGATCTCGGATCCAGATCGCCGCTTCCCTTCTCTTTCCTCGCCTTCGGTAACGGCATAATCTATTTCTACCGTCCAATCTCGCCGCGGAATCTACAAACTTTTGCGTGTCGGATCGCATTCGTGGCGGCTGCTTTCAGTGCCTTACAAGTGGCGTTTCGGAGAAGAAACATGCACTTTTAGTGAATCGTAACGGAATTTTAGTGGACCGTAAATCCCGCCGGAATTCCTAATTATGTTAGTTTTCGCGTAGGATTCTCGTACGATTACTAATCTGTCCATATTTTGTTTTCACATATTGAAAAAGCTTCTATTAAGCTTCATCTAACAATTCGCGAAAACTTGATCGCGAAAAAAATCAGAATGAAGTTAAAGTGATAAAGACGGTAATAATTAACATTTTGTGTTAATTTTAACATTTTTTTAATATCTTAGAAAGTCCACTGTACGTCTTTAAGTTAAAATTAACATTTTATTTTTAACAGTGTATAATATATATATATTAAGAACATAAAATTTATTCTCAAGTCGTTAGATAGAAATTTGTATTAGTTTAAAAAAAAAAATTTGTTCTTATATCTGCATTGTTTTGATATCGATTCCGCGCCACCCATACTTATATTTATGTTCAAATGCAAGTGAGAAAAACGAAGAAAATAAAAAGACCAGTCAGAAAGCTAAGCGGGCAATATCCGCCTTCTTAAACCCTTTCGTACCATTGGCCATGACCATGCAATAAATCGAGCCATTCAGTTTAATGATTAATTAAATATAATGACTGCACCCCTCATCTCCTCCCGTCCCCGTCCCCGGTCATGACTGATGAACTGGCTAAGACAATATCTGTCTTGTGAGCCTTAAACCGAATGCAGACATAGATACATGACCACGCTCGGAACATTGTGATCACACGAGAAACTCTACGTATGTATATGTCGCACTGGATTATTCGTCATTAATTTTTTTTAGAATGTAATGAAGCAATCAGTTTATGCAAACTGAAAATCGAAAGAAATTATGAAGCTCAGTAATGCATATGCTGTAAAATTTGCAGCATATGTACTTACAGTGTAAATAATATGTCATGCTACACACAGTGTTACTACATTTTTAATAAAGTTCTTCAAATAATTCTTTTTTAAATAAAATAATTTTATTTTTATTTAATGAAATATGTACGAATAAATGCAAATTAATTTTTACATACGGAATACAAATATACATATAATATACAAGCGTATACTAATTTAATTGCGCGTAAAAAAACTCTTGTTGCATCAATTAATATATACAATAAATGCAGCAAGACAATGGAGCGCTGTAAGCGTTTTTAAAATTTCTGTAAGATCGTATATATGTATTGCACGAGAAAAGAAGACCTTCGGAGCACCTGGTGAGTTTATAAACTCGCTCACGCGTTATATACGCATAGATTTGTCTTCGCTCGATGTCTCGCGCTGTTAGTAAGCAACAGAAGGTGGATGGAAAGCATCATTCAGTCCGTGCCTCCTAAGTACACGAAAGAACCGCGAGTCCACCTTTATGGTAGTTATTAATATCAAATAGTCAGCCACCGTGCCCATTACGGGCATAATGGGACACCATTTTTTGCCGCGACAATGAGGCACCCCGTTAAAATGCTCAATGTATTTGCATTATTTATGCGGATGATTAAGCTGCGTTAATATATTCAACAGCACGGCGTAGAACAGAATGATGTTAGACAAAGATCACGTGTAAATAGCATGTATATATATATATATATATATATATAT
>NW_017306059.1:1913349-1915351 GCF_001594115.1 Trachymyrmex septentrionalis | reverse complement strand
AAATAGAATTTTTGTATTAACAATTGATAAATGCGATTTCAAGATAAAATATGAAATAGTCAACATATTTTGTAAATATTTTTCTCTAAAAATTCTACAACATTTTCTACGAAGTCTACTTGCGATACATAAGAAAGAATTGAAAATACAAAATAGTTTCCTACGAAATGAATATCCAAGATTTGCCTAACAAAACGAAAACTTATAAAAGAATAATGTACAAATCAGAAAACGCATTCATCTTTTTCTAAGCATTCAGTATACATAAAAAAATGTTAAAAAAGTCAATGTTTATTGCGCTTATTATCTGTTCAAAATTATTATATCAGTTTTTTCCTCATGTTTTTCTTTTTTTTACTTATAGACGATTGTTAATGTCCCTTTGTTTTTAAAAAATAAATTGATACATTTCTACGTTATTTTTATATTAAAGACATTCTTTAAATCCAGAACATTAAAAAATAAACAACTTTAACAAATTTGTTTTTCTAAATGAAGAGAACTGAACATTTTTGTATTTATTATGTTGTGGACATGTGCAATATTGTAAAATTTTTTGTTAGTATAGAATTAATAATATTTAAAATGTAATAAGTTCAAAAAAATCTTATTTAAAATTATGTGTTATTATGTTTTATGCAATCATCTAAAATGAAAAAATTACGCTTTTCATCCTGTATGAATGATTAGTATTTATATTAAAATAGTTATTAGAACTTAAATTACAACAACTTAATTAAAATAAAATAATATAAAACGAAATAGTAGTACTTTAAGAAAAACATAAATATTTCTATTTTCTTTTTCTGCACAAGAAAAACAAGTTTTAAAAAATTTAAAGAATTAAATATTATAAAAAGAGAAATATCAATATAAAATCATCTATTTTATATTTTTTTTACAATATCTGAAATTAATTAAACAATCTAAGCTGTCATGAATATCAGTTTAGAAAATGGTAAAAAAATTTTAAGAAAAATGCAACAGTCTCTGGTTTCCACTCTGAATAACATAACATTATTTTTTGTTCACTAATCATCTTAAAAATATTCGTAGCAAAATAATAGTTAATTTTCAAAATAATACAGCGCCATATTTATTATCGACTGCGATAACAATTTGCTAACTCATAAAATTTATTATAAATTTAACTGATTATAAATTTTGTCTAGAAATAAGTTAATAATTAGCTTTATTTCTAATTAAAAACTTCTATTTTATTTTAGCAAATGAAATATCTTTATACCAGTCTAGCATAATTAGTATAAATTAACGATGACGGTTTTTAAATTTTATTTTGTATTCAACTAATTGCTTTTCACTATTAGTTTTCGTTTAAAAAAAAAGAATTAAATGAGTTAAAAACATTTATTTTGTTCTTATTTAACATTGCTGGTTAAATTATCAGCAAAAAGGGCTAAACAGTAGCAATCTATTACATAATCTTCCCAGTTCGTAATTAAATGTTAATTAGATCCAATTTCTGTCGAGATTTTTTTCTTGCTCTATTCCTTTTACGTTTATATTTGCATTTATATTTGATTAGATTCGATATCCACTTTATGCAAAAAACATAAAAATATTCAATGATATTTAATGATACAATAATTACTGCAAGAATGAATCAGTTTCACGAAAATGAAAAAAAAAGATAATAGATGATATCGCTCAAAACGCAATGATTAAATTACACGTGCGCACGCGAAAGTAAAATACATACATATTTAAAGTGAACAATAATATAACGACTAAAGAGAGAACAAATATATATTTCTGTCAACGTCTCATGTGAACTTTTTTTGATAAGTAAAAAAAAGTATAGATCCGTCCAGAACTACAGCTTTATGAACTTTAGCAGGTTTATGTATATAATTCTAATTTTAAAAGTTTAAAGAATATTTTTAAACTCTCTCAATATCATTATAAAATTTCTATACGATAATGTTTTTACAACAATGTAAATCATTATTATTGCAAGTATAACTGTCGCCTTATCTTAATC
>NW_017306059.1:1898221-1913249 GCF_001594115.1 Trachymyrmex septentrionalis | reverse complement strand
CTCAATATCATTATAAAATTTCTATACGATAATGTTTTTACAACAATGGTAAATCATTATTATTGCAAGTATAACTGTCGCCTTATCTTAATCAGATTTCATTCGCGTATATGTGACATTTATTCTCAAACCTCGATTGCGTCGTGAATTATTGCGTACCTATCATCGACTATATTGCACGATAATCTAACGTTTTAACAGGTAAAATAAAAAAAAATCTCGGAAATTGATGCATAAAGTCTCTATATAGTTAAATATTTCACATGATATTTATGTATCAAAAGACAAGAGAGTAGTTCTTCAACGTGCATAAAATCGTGGAACGTCACTGCGCGACGTTTTCAAACTACAGGGCGTGAACCGCGTGCAGAATCTCGACATGCGCCTTGGTAGGCGCAACGCCTATCCGTCCGTGGTAAATTAATGGGCTCCTCCTTATTCGGTGGCCTCCAATGAGTAGCGATGCCCTCAGCGCCAATGGTACGCTGGTACCGCCAGAATAAGTTCACCAGTAGTAGGGATCACGGTTTACATTCGCGCCGTCAGAACGCGTTCAGTAGGGGTAGAAGGCGGTGCCAATCACAGTGGGGCGGCGAAACACCAGGTTGGACAATGCACGGTAGGACGAAGAGGGAACGAGAAACGCGCGCGACTCGCAGAGAAAGAAGGGGAAATCTACCGGACTCCGAAATCAGACGTGCGTTGCCTCGGTGGGAGTCCTTTACTTTCAGTCCCGCTGTGAACGCAGCGAGGAGCGTTACGTGTGTTTCATCCTCACCGCACGGCGCACCCGGGACGCCGTCGATTGTCATCGCGTTGTTGTTATCGCCACGTTATCACTGAGGAAGTATTGTGTTTATTTCCTAAAAACGCGTAATACGGTTGCGCGCAAGTAACGGAAAACAGATGATTGATCGTTGATGATCATCGTGTATTCCGCGAGTCATCTAAAAGTGTTGTAATTCGCACGTGTACAAATGTATCTTTATGCGAGTTCGTGATGTTACGTGAAACGTGAGATCCCCCGTTAATCGGAACAGAATGGGACTTGTTTTGACATGGAAATATCAATATTATGATGATATGGTCATATGAGATATGGTTTTACGAAAGCTTAGAATAAGCAGCTTGGCAAGACTAGTGATTCTAGAATGAAGTATACTGTGGCCTGTATACTTTCTATGTCAAATACATGTTTTTGCACTATATATCAATTATAATTCAAAAATATTCCGGTCCATAGTCTTTAAGAGGGATTTAAATCCAACGGCGTCGAAGATGTATCAAACATGTCCCTTGCCTGACGACGCGACCTGAGTTATATCGTCGTAAACAAAGTTCTTGGTGTTACTTTTGAAGTCAACGTACGCCAGTCACAATAATGAGTTTCCTCGAGGGTATGCCATCTCACCCGCATCATATCGTCAATCTGGGCATCAAGCTATCACCCGGAGGTGGCGGGACAACCAGTGGATTAGATCCCGGTGCGAACGTTCAGCCACCTCCGGGGACCGAAGCACCGTCCCAGCAACATCATCACTTTCATCCTCAAAGTTACCCGCCACATCATCCTCACACGGCTCCTCACATGGCCCCTCATATGGGTCATCACATGGGTCATCATCCTAGTTACGCGCGCGAGTTTATCCTTCGACGAGAACATGAAATAGCAACGGCGAGTCCTACCACTCCTGAAAGCGGTGGACTAGGCCTCTTTACGCCGCTGCATCATGATGGTACAGCTGCGACGATGCAGCAATTTCCTCACCATCCCAGTCAACATCCACTAGCTACTCACTATCCTGGGCACTATCCTCAGGACACCAGACCGCTACCTTCTCATCACCAGTTTATCGGCTCGCCGCACATGACGCCGGCCGCTATCCACCACCAGCAACATCCGGCTATGAACCATCCAAGTCATCACAGCGCCTTCTACAAATTCATTCCGAGGCCGAACGGCACCGGCGGCGTCGGCGGCAGCCACGCGGGTACTATCGGAAGCGGCGGCCAACTTCGCGAGACCACCTGCATGTGGATAGACCAAGACCCAGCGTTACCAGAAAATGGAAGAAAATTCTGCGGCAAAATCTTTAATAACCTTACCGACATCGTGTCGCATCTGACAGTGGACCACGTGGGCGGACCAGAGTGCACAACGCACGCGTGCTTCTGGCAGGGTTGCGCGCGTAACGGTAAGGCCTTCAAGGCCAAGTACAAGCTCGTGAATCATATACGAGTGCACACCGGGGAGAAACCGTTCTCGTGTCCGTTTCAAAACTGCGGCAAAGTCTTCGCCAGGTCGGAGAATCTCAAGATACACAAGAGAACACACACTGGTAAGTACTGTTGTTATCCTTTATTACTTTTTTCGCCTCTCGCTTAAACTACGATCCCTTTTCCTCAGCAGATTTTATTGACCTCGTTAACTCAGTTTTTATCATCATATAGCTTTATGGCGCATACAACGACTTTTGTACAGTAGAAACTGACTGACGTCTGCAATGTTGACGTCGAATGTCGAGATATAATTAGTTTTACAGATTTTTATCTGCACGAGACATAAAAAAAAAACGCAGCATAAAACAGTTTTCGTTTTCGTTCTCTCGGATTCCGACCCCAAGAATTTTTCGGATCCCATCAGCGTGACGCGTTCACGATCTAGATGCGTAGGTTACTCTCACAGATTTGAATCGGAATCTCGAATGACCTTTCCACGAACCGATTCTTCTTGCCGTCTAGAGAGCGGTATTAGCTCCGTTTTCTGATCTGCCACAAACCGCCAAATCGCATAAATTATATCCATGTAAGCTACCTTCTTCTCCGTGGCATGAGTCACTTTCAAATCTCGCCGGAACTCGGCCGAGCGTGAGAATGATTAATACGGGAACCGACCGTTTATTACGTCGAAGAAGACTACACAGACAAAGAGGGAAGATTTTCTATGTCATTAGCTTAGTTTCGATTTCCGTCAAGCGAGATCATGCGCGGAGCTTACTGTTAGAGTCGCATAAATAATCGTGTGAGGAAAATTAGTATTGCCATGTCTTCTACTCTTTATCTTGTCATCTTTTTATTCTTTTTTTCCGTTCACTTGTCTCATCCACGAGACGCCCTCGGCGCCTTGAGCCGTTTCAATATAATCAACCGGCTGTTTATGATGACAAGAATTTTTCGGAGCGCAATTAAGAAATTACCGGGCCATATATCGTGTTGTTTTATGCCTACGGCGCGGTGGACATTGTATTTACATATTTATTCGTCAGACGAGCGTCCCATTGGCCGATGCGACGGCTAAATGCTAGGCGTTAGCCGTGTTGTTGGACCTGTTAGCGAATTCCTTTCTAAAGTTATTAATTCCGTTGTGTAGTTTATTTTTCATGAGTTTGTCTTTCTTTTATTATAATTATTTTACAGTGATCTAAGTAGGAAATAGACAAGAAATATCCAGTTGCTGATATCCATTTCAGGTTATATTCTTGTTTTTTTTGTATTTTTTATTTAAAAGGTTGTAACACCGTCATAGAGGATATTTAAATGAATAAAATGCATAAACAAATTACATAGGTTTATATTATATTATTATTCATTTTTAAAGAATAAATGAGGAAAAAATTACGTTGTCTTTGTTAGTAGCCAATAAAACGTTTCATTATAATTACTAATTATATATATGATAGTAATCTTATCTAAGATAATCTTATCCAAGATATTAAAAAATAAGAAATTATATGTATATATCTATATTTTTTTAATTGGTATAAATAATTCTAATAATTACAGGCTGTAAACCGAAGTAATATAATCTCTAAACGTGAATCTGTGTAATATTACTAAAAAATAGTAAATATTCATTGATGATTACATCAATTATAAGTGTAGCACTGAAAAGTTACTAAATTAAGAGTAACTACAGATTATTCTGTTTTATATTCTAATCACTTACTTTTTATCTATTTTTTATGTATATATTAAATAAGACATAAATTCACAAATTAAACACAGATATCTATACAAATACCATAATGTATAATAAAAAAATATATTTTATCAATAGTATAATATAACAATAATTCAGTATTTTTTGTTTGTTATTTCTTTGATGATTTAGATATAATTTATATATAAAACTTTAATTCAATCTATCTAACTTAATTTATGCCCTTAATTAAAATTTCAAAAAATTATAAATAAAATAAATAAAATGTAATCATAAAATATCAGATACTGTCAGTCATAACTCTTGGCTAACTCTGAGAAATCTATCAACCCCTTCGCGTAATTTAGAAACACGTGCGGTAATATGTCGGATATGTATATTATTTTGCGCGCACCCACCCGCTCTTAATGACTTTTAATAATGAAATCGCACAGGGAGTATACGCATCCAGGATCCCACTAACAGTCGCAGGTGCCCGTATTTTCGTTCACACGATGCGAATTCGTGCGCTCATCGTCATACCCACCCCATGTACTGGGAGCAGTATATCACGTGTGATTAAATTTCGTTTTCATTTATAACAAACGCCACCCTTCCGACGCCATTGTAGAATGTGAGCTCTCTCTCCCGTGGCCCCCTCTCTCAACGGTACAGTTGACACTTTGGGACGCCCAGATCGACATTGTGCCACCCTCTGTCACAGATTGGGATATATATTGTTATAACAACTATTGTACTCTACTTGAAAGCTTAGGAGTTCATGCCAGAGTAAACATTCGATAAAATCAAGTTTTATTTGTATTTTTCTAAAGATTTATGTCTTGAAACAGTATCTTAAAATTTTAGATCTATATCTGTGAAATATTTCCGGAGTAGGAAGAAAACAATACTAATATACCGGTAAATTTTATACATGTATATACGTTTCATTTATTTTATATTTTTATTATACAATATTTAACAAATTATCAATTTCCATTTTTCAAAGATCTACCAAGAATTCTATGCCATATCTTTAATCTGATTGATTTTCTAATTGTACTTTCTAGTATAATAATAAAAAGAAATAAAAAATAAAATCGCTAAAATAAAATCTCTAAAAATCTCTAAAAATGACCATTGACAAATCAGCAAATTAATAAAAAAGATCTTATAAATAAAAAATGGTTAAATTAATAAAGTGTATTAATTCAAAGAAAATCGATCACGGCAACGACAACCCTCATGCGACTCCCTCGTCGAGATAAATTAGCTTTTTCAAGAAATGATCCTCGATCCATGCACGGCTTCACGCATTGTTTTCGCACATTGCTTGTGAATGCGCGCGTATACACGCATCACGCCTCTTTATTACGCCTCCTTTTTTCCCTGCTCTTCTCGCTTCTTCTATTTGGAATACGTAAATGCGATTTGGCAGCACCATTCTGTCATTCTCACAAACGGTACCGTAAATATTTTTCTCTTGTGTATATTCCACACATATTCCTCTATTGTTTTCTTCAAACGAAGTGAAACGAATTTAAATGCGCATAATTCGGAATTATCTGGAAAATTATTGCTTGACATTATGAAATGGTAAATTGTACATCCATGCATAAACAGCATATGACATACGTATTATGTAAACAACATATAAATAAACAAAATTCTTTTTAAAAAGCTGAGTATTTTTCTATTTTTTTTTTCATTTACTTAATATAAATCGCTAGCAAATAACTATATATTAATTATTGTTCGAACTGAGCGGAAATATGCATACGTGTCTTCTTCTTATAATAAAAAATAAATATTAATTGTCACGATTAATTGTCACGATAATTGTCAGTAGATACTATAGAGGAATATACAATAAAGAAAAATAATTTAACATAACTTGGAACAAAAAGATGGATTCAATGCAGTACTAAAAATAACAAGAAAAGATAAGCGTATATTATAAATAAATAAATGAAAAAGTTGCTGTATCCATAGGAGAAAGACGCGTGACTCAAAATAAGTAATAGTATGTTACATACAATAAAATAATTAAATAAGTAATATAATTTGCGAAAGTTTATTATTCAACTGTTAATAACTAATATTTATTACATATATACTTGCAATGGATATTTAGGTACAAATAATATTTTTCCATTTATATCTATTTCAATTATTACATTAGTGAAATATTAATTCATAATTCATAATATATTCTTCTTATAATTTCCCTTTCAATTAATAATTATTATCAATTTTTTTCTCCAGAAGAAAAAATATTTTAAACTATCTCATAATCAGCTTCAACTTATCCTCTACATATACATAAATATATTTCTCTTGTATAACATTCAGAAATAATCGTTTTAGCATATATAGAGTGCATTATATTATAATTATATTATCATAATGTGTCAATATCGTGCTTTAGCGTCATAAAGATCCCAAGTGCAAATAGCCTGCAAGTACGGGACTTGGTGACGTTGCATTTAACAATGATCGATGGAACGCAGCATCCATTAGCATAGAAATGATTTCGAGTCGCGGCATCGGAACGTCAATCCATCGTAACTGTACGACAATACGGCGAATTGAGGAAGACTGAAATATTGCCGCTTATTGTGGACACACATGAACGTGAAGAACGAATATAGAAAAAGTAAGCAACTGCGGTAACCGGTCACAATCTGTTCGCCGCGCGATTGGAAAATAAAGCGTGCGCTGTCAAATCATTCTCTTCCCGTGGACTATCTGTTCTATTAATCCGCAGATGCGACCTGGTGGAACGGCGTCGGTCATTAGGATAAATCGATATGCATTTTAAAGCAGCTTATAGCTCTTCTCCCCTCTTTCCCGCAGCAGAGAATATGGCAAACAGGCGGAAGGGGAGAGGGTGGAAAAAAGTGTAAAGAATAGTGTGTTACGCGTGAAACCGATTTTGCGTGTGCGTGGAATAGGCAGCAACGATTGGTCAAATCAACAATGGATCCTATGGCTTGTATGCCATTGGTCAGGATTTTCGGAGGGTTAGATGGCAAAGAATAGGGGGATGATACGGGATGAGTCGTCCACGAAGGGACGTGGGGAATAAGCGTTAAGTAGGGGGCGAACCACCGTGTCGAGAAAGGGCCATACGTGCAGGCAAGTAAATGGCTACTTATTCAGGCTGCGACACAACTCGCTTATGAAAGAAAATACGCGAACCGGTTTCGCTAATCCCTTAATTGTCGCCAGTGATGATAAACAGAGCGGCGAAAAGCTCGCTGGTCCTAATCGCCGATTTTTTTGGGGTAAACTTTTCGAATGTTTCGACTTTTTTTTAGTGCAAATGCAACGAGCCATTCTGCCATGAGCGCTCCATTATTTTATTATCGACAAAATGTCGATGTATCTTACACAGTAAAAAATGTTTTATACTTATATCGTAAATGATCCACTCAAATTCTTGTTAAAATTTTGTGTTGAATTTTTAACATATTTGAGTAATTTAACACAATTCGTGAGCAAGTGGATAAATGACTTAAAAATATTTTAAAATTAATTTTAAAATAAATGAATAAAATATGTATTAATTTAATATATCATAAATGTTAATTTTACTGAAAAAATATTAAAATATGCTTCCATAGTTTGCTTACAAATTATTAATGTTACTTTTTTTATATTAATTCTTTTACATAATATTTATTATTATTAATGTTACTTCTTATATTCTTGTGTTAAATTAACATAAAAATTTAAGTCAACCGTTTACGATACATGAAATATTGAATTTAATTAAAATTAATTAAATTTAATACAAATTTTCCAACTGTGTATAATTCTGTCTGCAATCTGTCTTTTCCAGCAGAAGCAAAATTTCATTCTCACATTTCTTTCTCATTTTTGCTCAAATTTCAATTTGAAGGTATTAACATTTGAGTTATAAAAAATTGATAATGTAATAGAGATATTGAAAAGTAACCCTGAATTTAGTCATATCTTTTGAAAGTCTAAAACAGTAAAAAAAATTTTTATTGGACAAAAAAGAGATTCCAGACAGAGGTAATAAAAATATTGCAAATGGAGTATCTCTTGATTTTTCTCGCTGTCTCAGAATCCTCGAATTCACGTGTGTACTGACATGTAGACTTGAATGATGTTGAAATCATTAATCATTAATCATTGTGTGTGTTTTGCTCAAATGTTTGTGAAAACATCAAGATTGTGTTCTTTTATTCCATACGCACGCGTATACCTTAATGCGACGTATGATATCGTCGAGAACCGCTACTATTTTGCCGGAAGTCACGTCGTCTCTGAAATGGCTCCAGTGGATTTACCAAGTAGTATCCCGAGTAGTTGCCGATCGTTGCTACGCCGTGAGTTAGCCTGTACCAGTATACAGGCAATTACTTTCAAGCGCGGAGAGGCCAGTATACTTCCATATTTTTGCGTCGTCGGGGCACGACATGGAGAGGGTGTAAAGCCTGGAAGACGCGACGTTGGAAGAGTGGAAGCTGGTGGATTCGCCTCACGGAATGCCGAGAGTACGAAGGATGCGTCTCTCGACGAAGATGGTGGAAGGACGAAGAAAAGACGACGGGACAGTAAAACGAGAAGAGCCGGATCGGATAAAGAGACCACGAGAAATTATGAGAAGAGAAGTACGGGGCCACACGAGGAGCGTTGCCCGAAGCGCGAGACGATATTTGCTCAAGCGGAGGGCCGCCGGCTGGAAATCGACGGCGATCAACAACGCTGGTGTATGCCGAGTGTATTTGTACGTGTGATAACCAACGACGGTTCGGAAGTTTTCAAAATGATGAATTATAAGGTCGAACGAATTCGAATCGAAGCGGGGAACAGTGGAAATTTGTCGAGACAAACGCAAGCATCCATTCATCGCATCACACAAATCAGTATTACATCTTGATAAAATCCAATTCTAATATCTAAACTTCGAGATCGAATAAAGGACAATAGAAATTGAAAGTTGTCAATCCAATATCGAAATGTCTACAAAAGTCAAAGTGCGGAAAAGCAGTCATATGTGTACAGAATTTTTTCTTATTGTACATTTATAACCAATAGCAATTTTAAAAAACTTAATGTAATTCTTAAGGTAACTTCACTAAGCTTTTAGAAAGAATTCTTTATACTGAATAAAATATTTGGTACAAATAACTTACCGGTATAAATAATTTACTCTGATATGTGACTTACAAACACTTACTTATTTTTTAATTAAAAAATTGTGTTGTTCTAATCAAAATTTGGTTAGCATACCAACAAAATAAATAGTTATTCACACTAATCAATTCTCTCTCAGTGTAGGAAGTTTATTAATTAAATTCTTAGGAAGAGATTTTAAACTAAAGAAACTTAACTTAACTTAAATTAAGTCTTTAAATTAAAGTTTTTTAGCTTAAATTTTCCTTAGAACTTAATTAAGTTATCTTAAGAATTAAATCAAGGGAGCTTAATGACGGGTTAAGCGGTGCTAGTATATCACTGCGTCTAACTCTGGATTTACTACAAAACCATCAAACTACAACCCTATCCTGCAAAACCAAGTTTGGAGGCATCTCTCTACACATAGATCTTAGTTCTATTCCGCCTTGAAACGACAGCGTGATCAGTGCCGAAAAAACGGATTATACAATGGATTAAGCGTGAATTTCGCTTTGACCTCAATGAGATGTTTATGCGATATCAACGAAAGCATGAGTCAATTCATAACGCTGTGCTATGTGCGCAAAATCAATAGACTGTAAATATTTTTAAGTGTGATTTCGCGAAGAAATCCATTCGGAATTTATGAATTTTGCGTAACAATACCAAGACAGATACTTCTAGGAACGATGACAGCGGCATTGCGCCGAGGTCAGACAGAGAAACGATGCGGGCACGAGATTATCGTATCGACGACTTATCGGAATCTTTCTGTCGGGAAGATCGATCGGAACGACCAGCCAACGCACACCTCGATCAAATCGAGAAATTCGATTTAGAGATAACGCGCATCGTGAAATCGGACCACGAGCCTCCAGACGGCTGCGGTTGACAGATATATACAATTCTGCGATATTTCTCGAGAATGCCCGACGAAGATCGATAGATCGTCCCATATCTCCAACGCCATCGCCAACGAAAGTTTAAAATAAAAAAAACGTCGGAAATTCGGTAAGACGTATCGATTTGAACTAAAAATCGTGCCATCCTTATGTCGGATTTCTCCTCCATATAAAAAAATCTATATAATATTAATGGACTCTTTGAATTAAAATCTAGGTTAATTTTTTGAGAAATTTCATTTACAACGGCAAGAGCTTTTTTTCTTAAAAAGAAAGATGTAGTAAAAAACACATGTTAATGCTGCCAGATAGGATCATTATCTTATGCTCGATCGCAGAAATATCATGTTCTTTCACGCATTGCGAAGATGAATCATAAAGTATCGTTGGTACGGCAAATAACGCGGAAAAGTCCATGGACAAGTTCGTGGGTCGATAAGGGCGAGACAGTCCTTCGCGCCTGCACCTCGAAAAGCAGCCGCCAATAAAAAACCACCCCACGTTCCTGTTTATACCACGCGCTTTGTTACTTGACCGCCCACACCTTCATCGATCGCTCGACACGACGCGCTCGCTCATCTTTTGACAGCGTGAAATATAAGGCGAGAGGCGCGAAGACGAAACTCGGAATATTCCCGTTATTTTTATATCGAGGAACGAATCGCCATTGGCGATGTGATAGTAATTGAGCGGATCACGATAAATCGATGTTCTCCGCTACGCGAGCACAATACGGAGAATTAATCGGTGAAAATTGAAACTATCTCTCATTTCTCATTTCTCATCAAGATAGTTGTATTATTAGAACGGCGGTTTACGTGGTATATAATAAGAATAGATTACACGATAACTTAGGATATTAAATATATTTGGGTAATACGAGATCAGTTGAAGTATCATAAATGTTAAAAATATTAAAAATTTGTTTTGCATAATATTTCATATATTTATTAATTTTAATTTATTATAATTATTTATGAGATCTGTAGACTCTCTTTTGCTGAAAGATCTTATTTATTTGTTCGCAAATTTTGATGTTCCTATAGAATACATTCTTCGAGATAAATCTTATATTTATTATAATATATATATATATATATATTGACAAACTGTTTTCTCAAATTCGCGACGAATTCAATATCTCATGAAACATTCATTGTTTTCAAATAAATCTAATCAAGTTAGGGGACAAGCAGACCAAACAAAGTCCAAAACAAAGCCACAAGAATGAACATGCATAAAGTGTTATTTATAAATATTGGAGATTGTCAACTAATTTTATACCAGTCGAGGAATCACATTTATGATGTGAGCTTAATTTCTCGTAAATATCCTTTATTGAAATCTAATACTTGCCAACACAATACCTGAAAGACAATAATTAATTACTTATTTTTAAGTATTAAAAGCACTATTGTTTTAGTACATCAAATAAGTAATTAATTACTGTCTTATAGTATTAAATTTTTGTAAGGGATGTAAAAATTGTGTAATGATTGTGTACATTATAGTGTTCTTATTGTCTCTCAGTAAAAGTCTGAAGTTATTCCGATATGAATCTCTAATAATAAAATATCTGTGTATATTCTCTCTCTCTCTCTCTGCATCTTAAATATATCCTATTATATAATAACCCTTTGAATCTAGACATCTCTGTGGTCGTATCCTAAGTTTTATCGCAAAAGTAATTCAGCGTATTGAATCAGTAGGCCTGATTTACGAGCATTTTCTCTCTCACTTCAAGTTAGGAGGGTTTCAATGGCGAAACACTTATCTCACTCGCGAAACTGATTTAGACAGAAAGATTTGTTGCAAAAGTGGCGCGCGCCCGGTCGTCAGGCCGTCTTTTAGTCGTAGCCTCCGGCATTCTCTCACCTACGAAAGCTCTAACGATCTCGGCTATATGGTCCAGCGCGAGGGTGCCGAAAGCGCGCCCTTAACCCGTCAATTTAGTTCGCAAATATCGGTCTATAAAAATTGTATAACTCATTTCCTACGCGCGCAGAGAAACTCAACAAAAAATAAAAAGAATAATCAAATAACGTGAGTATGCCAGCGATTTGCATATATTGTTGATAAAATTCGAATTGCTTTCAAAGTAATGAAGATTCTCAACTCAAGAATTTTGTATATAGATTCTTAAAATAATTGTAATGAATACAATAATCTTTATCTATTTATTATTGTTACTAAGAATGAATAATTATGCAGAATGTTTCTAAAGTAAAATAATGTGCATTAAATTGTCTTGTTTTAAAGCTCCTATAATTTATTAAACAATTTTTCATAAATTAATTTTATATATTAATATTTCATATATTAAAACAATTATTTAAAATATCAGTTTCTTCAATTTATTTATCTGTTAAATAACTTCAGTCTTTCTAAGTGTGTATAGACATATCAATTATTTAAAATAAACATGGGTTTATGTATTCTACAATAACAGAGTATTAAATATCGAGAGTTGAGAAGCGACGTGTTTACGCAGACAAAGTCTATCTCTAGTTTGTCGGAAACGAGTGTTGATACGATTAATAGTGTACCTCGATTTTGACAGATAGTCAATAAAGATCGGAACAACAGAATCAGCTTGAAGAATGAAAACACCACCCCATTAAACATGAAACGCAAATCTGTTGGTTAATGGAAATTGATATTGTCAATGAGGGTATCCGAGTATCGGAATGTAGATACATGTAGCTAATACACTATTAAATTGATAACGTCAATTTATATCCAATTTGAATTATAAATCATTTATTATAGGCCGTTACTGTTCGCACTCTATATATCGTTAATTTAAACTAAAACAATACAGTCAAATCATTTAATTCAAGAAAATATAAATTAAATTCAAATTTAGCTTATTACTTATTAAGTGCACGTTAATAGACGTTATTTATATAGAGAGTTATTTACTTTAAAAATAATCATAAAAATACATAGATTAATTTACATTTTTTAATGCACACAAAAATTAAAAATAACAAAATGTTATTTAACTCAAAGGATTGAGTTACCATCATTCTTTTAATCTAAAACTGAGAAAAATGTCTGCTTGGATCAATTTGAATTTTGGTTGAAAATGGTCGACGGGTTATACATAATTTTCTGGTTAAATCTACAAGAATTCTAATCGGGAGACACGGTAGTGTTTCGGCGCTAAGTGCAGCGATTGAAATAACAGGAATTCTGATTATAATCAGAATTATATAGTTTTTCTATTTTTAATTAGACATTTTTCTTAGTGTAGATATAGCACTAGTAAAAATCGAACGGCACGCGAGTGGCTTCCCCAAAAACACAACCGGTTAATTACCTCTCCTAAACGCACGCGTGCCTACTCTTTGGCGATAGTCGCTGGTAATGGCTGGTTTCTTGATCACTCAGCTGAAAAAATAACGAGGCGCCGCGCTTCCTATCCTTTCCCTCAACCATATACCGTTATTGATGCATGTACAAAACAGCTCCCATCATTAATGTCTCGTGTGTATCTAAATTCAATAGTTCAACATCGCTTATTTTGCAACACACAATAAGAAAATTTGATAAATTAATTATATTTTTTTGTACTCGCTTTCCACCCGAAATGCTTAAAAGTTAATATTATTCTGAGATTTGATTCTTAATTTTTGTAATTTTCATAAATAGAAAAAAATTTTGTGACTTTATCAAATTGCTCATTTCATTGTTGAATAGATATTTTTAATTAACTGATTGATATTAATTTATTTACATTTGAACTGGCAATTGGTATATATTATATGTTCATGTACAATATGCTTCTCTGAAGAATTCACAACGTGATAAACAGGTTTCTCGTTAACGTTGTAGTTTGATGGAAACCCTTTTGGAAATGTAATTGCCAACTAACATTAATGTCGCGGTTAACAGGCCTAGAATGTCACAGTACCTCGTTCGCGATGAAATATTCGCGACACACATTCGCAGCAATTAAAAGCGTCTGCCTTCATCGCAGACACCTCCCGGCGATATTAACGCTCATTAACGTACCGATTATTTTCTCGCGATGATAGTCACGTCCCTCAGGAATCGTAAATCAATCATGCAACACGATGCAAATAATAGATAGTCAATAATTTCCTTATAATTAAACAACATATAATATTGTACATTTTGCGACAGGAGATGATTGATCGGCGATAAACTTCTTGTGTTTCCGATCAGAACTTTCGTGAAGAAACGTACAAATTTCATTACATCTACATATTATAAGTTGTGTTATGTATATTATAAATAATATACACTTTTAAATTCATAATGTCCAATTATACTAATTTTGAGTTACTAATTATACTACTTTTAATTATTTCTGCAGGTCTTACTCAATATTTCGTTAATTTAATTTGATTAAACACTGGAATTACAAATTTAACTTAAAAAAAAATATATTAAATTTGACTCGAATTTAGTTTCTTATTTACTAAAAATGCATACGTATTAATAAGTATATCACGTTGAAACTAACCAGAGAAATTAATTGATTTATATATTTTGACACACATAAAAAAGTTAAAAATAAAAAAATGTTATTTAACTCGAAAAATTGGATTGGATTTTTATAACAGTGCAGAAACGACGCTGCATGGAATGTCGCGAGAGAGACACTTGAAGAATTTACTCAAATTTCAGTATACGTTCGTTTATACAAATGCAATCTGGTGATTGTATGTTACGAATAATTATAGAAATTATCCTCGCATTGCCTTCGATAAATTCGATAGACGCGAACGTAGCGTATGTACCTGTCCGTTCCGGATAAATTATAATCATGCATTCTGAAATCCTTTGAGGTGTTTCCTCACCAGGAACGTTCAGTTTCGCGCCGGTTGACGTAAATGCGTAGGTGCAAAAGCGAGATGAGATATCCCGCGTGCACGGGGCGCTAAAAGAAATCAAACATTTCTGGTTATCTTCCACCGGGGGATGAGCTGTTCGACAAGAAAATAACTCCGCTCCGCTCTTCTGTTCGGAATAAACGCTCCTTTTCGTTCTGTTCTTACTGCCACCCCCCCTCCTCCCCCCCGGCCCA
>NW_017306059.1:1890632-1898158 GCF_001594115.1 Trachymyrmex septentrionalis | reverse complement strand
CGGCTCGCGGACCGGGCAAACCGGCGCTGTTATAAAATAGTACGGGGGCATTAAGCGCACCGCTAAGCGACTGTATATTATTCTGTTTGTAGCCAGACGTCCGCGAGCTAATGTTGCCATTCTTGAAAAAGTCCGTTGCGCCCCGGCGTTTATTGGCGCCTCCGCTCGCACGTGATATTTTTTCGGCCGCGGGGCCGTCTAATCGGAATCGAATTTATCGTTTAACGCGAAGCGCTGAATGCTGCAGAATGCGTGTATATATTTGCCGGATGATTTAAATACTGCGCTCTCTCGTGCGCACGTGGTATTCCCTGAGCGATTGCACAGTCGTGATTTCGCTGATTTATCAAGCTTTCGGAAGATTGAGACATCCAGTACTCGGATCAATTTCAACAAACTGAACTTGATTGGACGAAGATGTTTTTTTTTAGCAAATCGCGTTTAACTTTAGCTTGCATTTTGTAGTTTATTTTATCAAACCCTAGAGGGTAGAATCTCACAAACACAAAAAGTCGATTTTATTATAAGACATAATCTTTATATTCGTGGAAGAAACATTTTAATTAATCAAAACTTTATAAATTCTTTTTCGCTTCTATAATTAATATATAAAATTAAAAAAATGTTTTTAGTAAACACATAATTAGATTTTCTTCAATTTATAGCTTTAGAAGAGAGAGATTGTTACGTAACTTATAATTTTTTTCAAAATGCAAAGATAAATTTTGCTTATTCTCAAATAAATTTCATATTAGCAGAATTTGATTAAAAAAATCTGTTATTGGAAATATTTGCAATTTATTTCTAGACGGATGACATATATTTAAATTTAAGTTATAAACAAATTAGCTTCATGTTGGTTAAAGAAACCGTAGCGTGGGAAGGAAGTGAGAAGTATATACCTGTGTATTTGAGATACCCCCCCCCCCCATCTTTAATTATCTTAGGAATCTCCTGGATTCAATTCTCGACTTTATGTCGCAATAAGTGCCGGAGGGTCAAACCGCGTGGAGCGGTCATTAAAGTCTGCTCGCAGCTCTACGATCCTCAACGGGCAGAGAGCACCAGTAGAAAGCTCTTTATACGGGAGCTGGCATCTCACGATGCGCTTCTTGTTGCGCATCAATGCAAGCGGGTAACCGAAGACGGGGTAAATCACTCCGAGTTTTGCCGCTGGCTGCCGTCATTGGTACGGTAGCCCCCGTCGAAATAATACTGGGCGCTCCTCTCCTGCGCCGCGTACGTTAAAGATGCCGTCGTACAATGACGATCATCGAGAAAATATCGAGTGTCCGTAACATTATACTTTCGTACATTTAAATGCCGGCGTCGGTGTGCGCGCGTACACTCAGCTTGTTGCGTGTCAACGAGTGGCGAGCGCGTATAAAACCGGCGATGTCTCGTGTAATCGTGAATGCTCCTTGTTCACCATATGATCCCAAGTTCATCAGGAGTTTATCGAATGCACATTATTACTGATAAAGTTCGACACGACATAAATCTGCGTTACTATTGAAGATTTAAAATCATTTCGACTATGATACATTCTAATATAATCGATATCGTGCATAACATACATAGCGAAAATAAAACTTGCCAATTAAAACTTGTTACCTACATTTTTGCGAAGAAACGAGACTGTTTTAGAACATTATTAGTAATCTGGATTGATCGCAAATCGCTGAATATGCCGAATATTAGTCATTTCAAATAGCTAAATATTGATGGTTTCGATCCTGTGGTTGTAGTTGTGTACACATAGTTTGTCTTCACGCATTCACGAAATGGGTTTTATAATGCATATGCGAGCACGTATAAGTACATATTCACTCGACACTAATTAGCCGGTTCACGTTAACTAATTGGCTACTCACGCTTTCTCCATTTTCTGCAACTCTATCTTTCTTATCCTACAATTTTGTCTGTGTTATTGCTTTCTCGCTTTCTAATTGTAATGATAATCATCTTCCATTTTGTCCATTTTAAAATTTTATTGCGCTAATTGATAATATATAAATAAATATATAACTTATATTTATATATATATATATATGTGCTTTTATAATATATATATATATTGTTAAAGATACAGATAATTGTTGCAATCAAAAAAATATCTAACGAAATTATTTAAGTAATCTGCCAATTTTTTTCTTTAGAAAAAATGTTATAAGACAGTAAAATACAATACAGAAATAATACAATGATAAATTTCAATTTGGTATTATCTACCAAAGAAATGTAACTACAAAACCTTGAGGGATTATTTCATCCCTTAAATGATCATTTCTTTTTTAATGTTGAATAATATATTTAAAAAATATTTATATATATGGTAATTATAATTGGATAAAATAAGATTTGGAAAATCATCATTGTCATTACTGCCAATCTTCATCACTAACTCTTTTTATAACTCTTTTTATAACTCTGTATCGAGTTACTCCAACCTATCTGAATGCTACCGAACGTCAAAATTTCGCAAAAGCTGATGAGCACGTGACAAGATTTCTCCACGTCGACCGAGTCAGAGATCAAGTCGAATCTTCACGAAGAGCTCATTATCATGGCCCGTCACCCTCGTAACGGGTCGCGCAGGTCTACGACGTTTTTCCCACAGTTCTCTGCCGTCAAAACGCGCCCGAGGAACATTGGCGGACGTAGAAGAAGAAGACGAAGAAGGAGAAGGCAGAGGGTCGGTCGGTTGTCTCCGTGGTCCGGTAGAAAAGGTCGAAAAAGGGAGGGGAAATAAATAAAAAAAGAGAGAGAGAGAGAGAGAGAGAGAGAGAAACGCGGAGGGAGGAAAAAAGGAGGAACGAGCAGAGGAGCGGAGAAAACAAAACGGAATTGCGGCCTAGCTGCGGTGAATGATTTAGGGGGCGAGGGTCGCGGGTCGAGACCGGGCTCTGGAATGCTGGACCTTCTTCTTCTTCTTCTCTTCGGTCCTCTTTTCTCTCGCGGTCTCCTCGTTTCTTCCTCGCAACGTTCTCTCCCTCTCTCGCATTCACTCCCACTTTGTATCTCTCTGCCATTTCGTCCACGGTGAAATCGTCGTCGTCGAGGAGATGCGGGAGGAGTAGGGGGAGGAGGAGGAAAAGATGATAAGAGACAAGGATAACAGATAGAACATTTACATAGGTCGTTAGTGCGGGCAGATGTAGGAACGCGTTCGCGTATACCTAACAGTGACCGCGTGCCCACCTTGTGCCTCCGGTTCCTGACCGTGAGACTCCAACTTCGAATGGCGAGATCGACTTCCTATTGTTGTTCGAATTTGTCACCGTTTCGTTTCGTTAACCGCCGTCGCGAATAAATGAGCTCGTAACTCACGCACGTAATAGAGAATCATCCAAGTTTTCGCCTCGCTAGCTTAGAAAGAAAGACAAAATTTTTACGGTTTTAATTCTTTCCATATTGGAGCATTACTATATATATTGATATTCGTGCTTATATTAATTTCACATTGATTGTATACATAATCAACATCGGATTTGATTCACGGGCAATTTTTCTCTTTTCAAGAAATGGATGGAAGCCAAGATTCAGCCAACACATATCTGCTAATGCTGGCAATACGTGTGTGCAAGATTTATCGGCGGATATCCTGTCTCTTTCACGTTTGTCGCTCGCTCTAAAATTTTTACCGAGCCTCACTTTTGTTATGTTCGTAGTATATTGAAAGACGTATTACTGCATAATATGGCACAATATTTATATACAAAATAAATTTTCATTCAATCATCCGTTACCCAGAGAAAGGTTTCTTCGATTTTAAAGAAATGTTTCTTTATGGTACTGGTTAAAGAAAAAATTTCTTTGAGATTTGAATATAATTTTTTTAAATTAATTTAAAAAATTTATTTGATTTCAAAAGGTGATGTTAGAAATGAAAGAAATAATGTTGAAATCAAAGAAATTTTTTCTTTAATCGTACAGCAAAGAAATGTTTCTTTGAATCGAAGAAATCTTTCTCTGCGTGGTTGCACAATGCTTAAAATTTTTGCTTCCATAGATGAACAGATAGAAAAAACAATCCAGTCATGACTATCCTTTCTCGTTGTTTTCTGACCATTTTGATTACCTTTCCTCATTGTTAACCGAAGAATTGATTTGGGTCTACATTTTATATACGTTTTAGGATTTGACTCAGTATAACATGGTTGAATTAGTAATGCATATTGTGATTGTAGACGAATTGATCCGATTAATACTTTTGTATACCGTCACCGAAATTGATTTATAAAAATTTTTAATGTGTTCTTTTAATTATTGTTAAGGATTTTTATTTATTTTAAATACGGCTGAAGAGGACCAAGTACGGTCGAAACGTTCCGTGAAATGATAGAAAAAGAGTAATAAAGGATTAATGTTTACATCTTTTAAAGCTCGTTTATTATAATGACCTGATAGAAGCCTCTTATATTGTTTGAAATTTATACGAGCGGTTTACCTAATATATTTTTATTGTAATTAAATAGATAAACCTTAGCATTTCGTTTACTGTTATAAATAGGTGTGAATCATTTTTTATACGACCGATGGGTATATAAACACTTCGAATTTCTCTTCTAATCTACCGGCAAGATCGGGCAAACCTCCTGTCCCACGGACTCATGTCGGATTGACCTAAAGGGCCACGTCAAAAATCATACGGATACATGTCTCAGGCCGTTTTGACGTCGGGGCACACCAGCCCCATTTCTTTATTGTAATTTAATTTCGTAACCCGACGCCGTGTACCTTCGGCCAGGGAAATTATCAGGGATCCGTGTGTGGCACGTTATAATTTTCTCATAAGAAGCTCTGACGAATTGAGTTTCGAACGTCCAAGAATGTCATAAGCGAACGTTTCTCTTGAAGAAGAGCTAAGAGTCAAGACCTTTTCACACCAAATGCACGCGAATAAAATTATTCGTCAAAAGCTTTCTCGTCTATGGGGATACAAGTTTCTCTTTTTGATGAAATCAATATTGCGCGAAAGTTTGTAGTAACATTACACGATTAATAACTGTGTAAATTGCAACGATGATAAACGTCAAGTATTAAGCGTGGTGTAATAATATAAATTTACATCCCACAATTTATAGAAATGCTATCGCTACATATTGCATTTTGATTGAACACGTAATTGCTTTATCACTGCAAGTTGCTCAGCAATTAAACAGAGTATAATATACAACCTGCTGTACGAATAATTTTTCGTATTTCAATGATTAATAAATAACAGGTAATAAGCAATATTTTCTTCGAAAATCATGACAATGTACGCACCGCACACTCCAGAAGTGTTGGATTTTCTACAGAGTATTTAATTACCACTTAATAAATGTTTCGTGCTTACAAAAATGTTATAATTATTGCACTCAAATAGCAATAACTAATTCTAACGCGTGAATGTCACAATACTCTATAGAATTAAGCTTTAATTTTCAAATACGAACAAACAGAACAATTAAAATGTTAATTATAATATTAATTATAACTTTATATATGTATATATATATATATATATATGTATATATATATATAGAGAGAGAGAGAGAGAGAGAGAGAGAGAGAGAGACATACATAGATAAAAGATAATACATGATCAAAACTCTTTTAAATCCTCACTAAGAAAAGGAAAAAAATCGTGGCTACGCATTCCAATATTAAAAGAATGAATAGTAATTTCAATAATATGCAGTGTATATTATATTTGGAATTTGTATATATTATACCTTTATAATAACAACTAACAATAGAATGTGCGAACGTCGCATGTAAAAAAACATTCTATATTATTCCATGTGTATTCGCATAAAGATTTAACACAACCTATCGATCATCGCTATCACAAAAAGGTGTTACCTAAGTTTTTACGCAAATCTAGCAAAATTATCTTTGCGAGACGTAAGTGTGAAAAGTCGTAATAAATAAAATCGCACCGTGAAACGACGTGTATGCACGCTAACGGCGTATCAGCGATAAAAAAAGAAGCCTGTGTCAGCGTCGCGTGGACGATTGTATAAATAAGAATTATATGTATAAAATATGGAATTTCGCATGAGGGGGACGCGTTGCAGAGAAATAAGTACGCGAAACAAAAAAGAGAGCATAGATACAAAAAGGGATACTAAAGCTGCGAAGTATTAAACGTGAGCGCATAAAGATCTAATTGCGTCCTTAAAACGAGTGCATAAAGTTGCGGCTGGAAAACCATGAGCTGGCTTTTGCAATGTGGATAATGCAATAACGAAAATAAAATATAAAATAAAAGAGGAAGGGTCAAGTATGTGTTGTGTATATTAGATGGGACGCCGTAAAAGTTCCCTCGTCTCATCCTTTGCCCATTCTTCTCTCTTTCTCTCGCTCGCGTTGTTTCATCTTATCTCTTTTTTTTTCTGCATTCTCTACTTTTCATTTCTTTCGCGTCTCTCTCCTCTCGCTCATGGTGCACGTGTATATGTCCCATCCGTACGTATATAGAGGAGAGAGGTAAGTTTCGCCAGTCCGCGTTATATTTACGAAGAGCCTCTACCTCTAATGGTTTCGATGCGCTCGGACGCAACGCGTACCTGTCCCGCGCGGAGTGCGTGTGCACGCACGCGTGTGTGGAGCGATTCCTCATGCGCGCGTGCGTGTTCGGTGTACACACGCGTGCACGTCCCGATCCCGCGTGATACAACGCATAGGGACGACGAGGGAGGATTTACACACACGCACATGCACGGGCCGCACGGGCGTGAATTATGCCTCGCGCGAGATGTCAAATTGCTCGCCATATCATAAAATATACAACTCCGCGCGCTGTGGGAAACATTATGTTCTCTCCCGGTCCTCTTCGCTCCCCCCCTGGCCATTCCACCTTCAGCCACCCGGTTGTCCCCACCGTCCACCCTCCCACGAGTCCTCCTTCTCCCTCTTTCCATTCTCGTTCTCGTTTCTCACCCCCGCGTGGCCGTCATGATTCGCGCAAATAAATTCGCGCGGCGCACCGCAGTCGTATTAACGTCGAGACGGTTTCGGCGTTCGCTTCCGGAAATTCATTTTTCCGTCGACGACATAATGTCACTTCGACGCAATGGTGAAATCGTATCATATACGTATATGGAGAGAAAGAGTGATTTTATTTAAGTATCTAAACATTCAGGTACATTTGAAAATAATTTTGTTGAACAATCAGAATAATTATCTTGGACGCTCAAGATGATTGTGGAACGGAAGACAAGTAAAATTATTGTGACGTGCGATGATTGATACCAAATTGAGCTGTAATTGTAATATCGAGTACGCAGAAAGAACTACTTTTCTGAAATACCTAAAAACTGAACTATGATGGTTTAGCATAATTATTTTCAGATTTGTATCTAGCTAAATTTTTAGATATTTCAGTAAAACTATTCTTTGCATATATCGTAATATATGACAACATAATTTAAATAAAAAAGAGCAACTTGCGAACAATCAGATTAGTCGTTTAAAGATAATCGTATCTTTAAACAGATACGATGATCTTCAGATTTTTGTGAAGATTTTATTATATA
>NW_017306059.1:1860235-1890532 GCF_001594115.1 Trachymyrmex septentrionalis | reverse complement strand
ATGACAACATAATTTAAATAAAAAAGAGCAACTTGCGAACAATCAGATACGATGATCTTCAGATTTTTGTGAAGATTTTATTATTTCATAATAAATGACTGCGATTACATCAAGAATATTTGAAGATGATTTTAATTCTGCTCTTCATCATTATCTCGAGAAATGTATACAAATCGTACGTTATTGAATAATCGTACGTTTATTCAATTATCATATGCTTTTTACGAATGCGTATGACACTTCAACTTTAAAAATTATACTTTGAGAAGAGCTGTAACGTCGTCCAATAGCTAAAGCGTAATATACCTGCGACTCACTTTGACCTGATCTGATTTAGCGATCTTTCCGCCACGCCTCACGTCTAATCGCTAGACGAGAGAGAGAGAGAGAGAGAGAGAGAGAAAGAGAGAGAGATATTTCGGTTCATTAATAAGCCTAAAACTGGCCCACACACGAGAGCAAATCTTGAAGAGAGTGCTCCGTCGTGCCCAAGAGATCTCTCTCTCTCTCTCTCTCTCTCTCTCGCGCGCGCGCGCGAGGAGAGCTGAAGATGAAAGATCCATCGATGATACATAGTGTATCGACGCGAGAAACCGTCGAATCATCGACCGTCAATAAATACCGATCGATCCTGCGCCAGCGTCTATTAATGACTAAACGTCGGCTAACCAAATTAACCGTGACTAAAGTGCGTTTAACTCGGCATTCCTCGTACTCGCGTAACATTGTTTAAACCGCCCCGGTTACCGTACGATAAATCATTATCGTGTACGCGTGATTTCCTCAATGATTTTGCAACCTTATAATGGTATTCTTTAACACAAACTTATTGTGTTGATAAAAAGATTAGCGCTACGTTAATCTTTGATACATTGGCTGATACAACGATTTATTCAATTTGCAACGTAGCTTTATGTCGAAACTAAATATACGACATTACACGCAACAACAGAAAATAAAGAAAAATCACTATCTCTTAATAGAAATATAATATTCTAAAAATATAGGAACTTTTGTTTTCTTTATTTTTGTGTTGAATCTTTATTTGAATCGGAATTCATAGTCGTAACTCAATTCTTTTCAATCTTTAGTTATTTGAGAGCATTAATTATAGATTCATATATTAGATTAATATTTTACAGATATCTATTTTACAAATCTATATTTGAGCAATATATTATGATTTATATATGCGTATAATCTCAGAGAGAAAGAGAGGGAGAGAGGTGTGTAATAATTATTTAAAAAATATCTACCTAAAATATAATTATTAAACAATTTTTATAGACTATAACCATTATACGATTGTAGATAGTTAGAAAAAATGATGACAACATGATAAATGCTCATAAAATACTCCAAGGACATAGAGTTTATTTAAATAATAATTAATATTTACTATTCATTTAATTTATAATTTAATTTATGATCGAAATAACAAATAATTCATGAATCAATCATTGTTTTATGAATTAAAGAACATTAGGAGAAAAATTAAATCTATCTAATCCTTATAAAAATTAAATATAGATTAACAAATAATCAGAGATTTATGAAATTCTGCTTATTCGTCAAATCATGATCGACTAAGAATACTGATCTTAGTCTCATCAATATTATTAGTACGCATTCGTTTAATAAACTCTAAACGGGAAAGAATTTTTCACGTGATCGAAGGAAGTTCTTTTTTTCTGTATGATATTTAATGAAATTCTTCCAAGATTACTTGCCGTTATTGCAGCAAGGTTAATGTATCTTCTTACTTGTTCTTTCCCCAGTATTCTCCCTTTTCTCTGCTACCCCCTCGTCCTTATATTCTCTCAAGTATCCGTCGCGCGAGGTTTCCCCACTTAATCCTGTCCGTACGTAAATCATGAACTTCCTTCTCGACGCCTGCGAGGGTACTTGGCAGGACTACCCACGAAAAAAAGAGAGAAGGGGTGAGACATGAGAATACGGACGAGAGCAAATCGAAACTTTTCTAGAAAGCTGCTTTCTTCGTATGAAACTAAAGCTGGTCCGTGCTTTTTCCTTCTGTGAATGAATAGGTGAAAGTTACACAAAACGATGTAACCGAAACACTTCATCGATTTACGTCCGCAAAAATCGATCCTTAAAGAGCGAGGTGTGCTCGAAAGAGGAAAAAACGGTATATTAAATACGTGATACAAAGGAGCACGGGATATGGGAAAGAATGGTCCAAAGGTACGAATAGCCTGAAATACTTGGACAAGAAAAAGAGGAGGCGAAGATAGAAGGGGCGGTACCTAAAAATAGCAGTGTATATATAGTGCTACTCGAAACACAATTCGTGCCGATTCTCGAAACCCAAAAATGCTAATCCCAACGTTTTCTTTTGACCAAACATCCTTTTTCTCTTTCCATCTCTTTTACCTTTCCCTCGAGACTCCCTCGCTTTCCTGTTTCGTCGGCTGTCGTGAAAATATTACAAACGTAGACGGTCTCTCAGCGATTCGAGACTGCCGCGAAAAGCGCCTTTGGGGTTCATCGACGGATTCGACGTGGAAAAGCTCCCAAATCGGACAATGGATCTCTAACAAGCCCTCTGTCGCGCATCATACATTCTTTCCTTTTCCTTCTACGTGCATCCATACGTGCATTCCTTCCTTTTCCTTCCTGCCTTTTGCGGTGCCGTTTAGCACCGGTGCACAAAGCTACAACAATGCGCCGCTGAGTTCTGTCCCATGCGTAAGCCCACCGGGGCCTATTTTGATTTTCCTTTAAAAATCTCGAACCGTGTTGAAGCACGCGGCGGAGCAGGCGTCTGTTTGCACGTTTCTCCGAAAAGTGCCACTGCGCAAAAGTTGACGAGACTTTCAGTAGCCCTCGAAGTAAGGGATAAGGGCGCGCGTGTACTTTTCGCCTCAATGAGGATCTTTGATCCCTCTTAAGGGTCCTCGAACGATGGCGTTTGTAACTTGCGTTTAGAGAAACACGCAAGTCAGAATCTTGTCGATATGCTACTTTCAATTAAGTGAAAGTAAAGCACAGAAAATTGTGTAACGTATATATAGTTATTACGTGATAATTAAAGTGTATCAGTTATATAAACGTTCAGTTATAAAAATTCTAATTTTTTTCAATAACAACTCGAAAAGATATTTCGGAAGAATTAAACGCTTCGTAATGAAATCAAGCAGAGCTTCGAATATATCTATTTTGTACTGGATCAACACAAACTAAGTTTCTGTTCAATTGCCTCGCGTCGAGGAAATATATGCATACTGCAATCTTAATTTCATAATCTAAACCGAAACAAGCAAAAGTTTTATGTGCGGTCAAATAATTTTCAGACACGTACAAAACGCAAAGACATTGTTACTACACACATAACGAAGACATACAATTACGAGTTGAGATAGGTGCAAAAGATACTCCATACTGCAATAACTATATACGTATACAAGTTAACATGAAAAACGCCACTTTCCGCGCATAAATGCGATGTATTTTGCATGCGAAAAATCTCTCCACATATCCAGGGACGGATTGTCTAAAAAATATCTCACGATCCCCGCTTTTCTCATTTTCAAATGAGATGCACAATAAAATACCAATTATAATTCGTCGATTTAACGAATAGTACCACAAATAGTTTCACTATAATTTTTGAAAATTATTTAAGAAGGAAGAAATTTCTAATATAAAAATGCCAGGATAATTAGCTGCATGAAACGGTCATCGGATTATCCAATATAATCTGGCAATCATCCATCGGTCGCGTCGACCCAAAGCTCAGTTCACAAAAATACCGCAAAGAATTTTGTGAGAACTGTACCGATTGTCCTCGTACCGGTTTCCTTGGAAATGATAGGTCGGCCGGATACCGACCCTGGTAACTCTAGACGGACAACCGGGCATACCGAATCCATGGCGCCCCTATCTTTTATGCCGGCAGTTTCTGAAAATCTCTGAGCTTGATCTCTCTACCCCGGATTACAACAGATGAGAGTGAAAGAGATAGAAAGGCAGAAGGAAGGAGAGAGGGAGAGAGGTGGTCAGATCGTGGAGGTCGCACGACGAGCGAGCCGGTGAGGGAAGCTGGGAGAGAGATTGGTTGTCAGCGACAGCAGCAACCGCAGAGGCAGCAACACGTGTGCGCGCTGGACCTGGCGGCGTTTACATAAACACGTATAAACGTCGTGTAAACCCCGGCGCGACACCAGTCCCCCGCATTCTAGAGGTTGTACGTGTGGGGACGGTTCAACGCGCGTCCGTGAGAGGGTCCAGTGACGGTAGCATCCCCGGGCTCAGATAACCGGCGAGGATATATACGACTCTAAACTGCACCTACGTGCGGGGACGTTCTTGGGCTACCGAATTTTCAAGGAGTCGCGACAGAGTCAAGATAGCGACGGCATGGAGGATGCACGAGGAACCGGATCAAGGATGAGAAGTGTCCGGTTGACTGGCGATTCTCGGGAAGAGCCGACAAATGTCATGCTGGAGAAACTGGACAGCTTCTGGTTGTTGGACGTTTAGTCACTAAACATATTTCCTACCACTAACTAAGAGATAAATGTTTTTATTGGCAACTATACAAATACATTATATGGACAGAAAGTGGAAAATGTAAATTTCTGACATTATACTCGCAAGAATCCGATACGTAAACAAATGTGGAACGGTGTGGTAAATTTTGAAACAGCTTAGATGAGAACGAGATCCTGCCTAGCATCGTCAGAATGTTATTTAGGTCAACTATTATCTTATCCCAACGCGATCTGGAGGTAGTCAGCCTAACATGCTTTCCAATAGACGTCGGAAAGTGGATATATCATGGAGGCCCTCATAGGGCACGAGTGAAAAAGATAGCATTGGAGCAAGCGCGCGAATGAGAGAAAAGGAGAGACGACGGAGAAGAGAGGGAATGAGCAGACACTCGAATTACTTCAGCAAAGAAACATCTGCCGATGGCGCTCTCCCTTTCAAAGCCAACATGGCGGAATGATCGGCGCATCAACCGGTAGTTACGTTTACCCACGGATCTGCGGTTCTTTTTTTTTCCCGTGCTCTTCTCCCTTAGGCTGATTCCCTCCCCTCGTTCTTTGCTCTTCCTCACGCGCGCGCGACTATCTTTGGCAAAAAAGTCCAGTTGCGTTTTCGCAAGAAAACCCCAAACGTCTGTCTGTCTACTTCGCTCCTCCCTGTTTCGCCCTTCTTGCATTCGCAGCCGGGCCATTCCGCTCGTGCGGAAAGAGGAAACGCTTTTTCTTCGTTAATACAGATTCGGGCTCTTGTCCCGTTGTGATCATAGTATCGCAAACAAATCTGTGGATACCAAACATAGCAGGTGCTACGCAAACGTGCCGCCTCCCGAACTTCCAGAAGTGACGACAGCAAAACGACAGAAGCGACCAGAGATTGAATCAATGTTTAATTCTGCAATCTCGAAAGTGCAAATGGAACAATATTTTTGAACCTCTTCCAATCTGAATAAACGTAACGTCGGACGATGATTAACGTGTACAACGACTGATTTCATTTTCCGAAAGGCCACCGATGAAATCACCCTCCCGTGGTGCATTTCGAGATTTTAATTCCTCTTGAATGTATATCCGTCCATCGTTCATTAAATCACTCGCACTTCAATTCGTTTCCTCGTTTTCAATTCCTTCATAACGTGGAAAAGATCACCAATCTCCGAGTCCCTCTCTCTCGAATTGCTCGACGAAGAATGAACAGCAGATTGCGTGCCGCAAAAAAAGTCAGTCGATTCTACCCATCGCAGATTATTTGTGCAACATGAAGTGCCTTAACGCGTAGATCCAATATCTAGAGATTCTAAACCGCGGTAAGATCAAGTCGCAGCGATTCTACCGTGACTTTTGTATCTCCTTAGTCGATCGCGATGACTGAAATCGATATACATTTAACAGAAGATCCCTCCAGGATTTCCTAATGCCAAACGTATAACAAGAAAATTATCCACTTGAGGGGCCTCTAAAAATGGAAACGGGAATGCGTGGAAGAGAAGGGAGGTTGAAAGGTTGCCGAAAAGGTGGAGAGGATAGTTTTCTCGATCCGGTACGGATCAACAATGTCCGGTGGTCCCAAGACTGGTGTCCTCCACGAATACAATGGTCGCGAAAAATCATCCATTATCCGCACGAGATCTATGTATAGAAGGAAGATGACGAGAGAAAGATGGAAAGAAGATGGTGAGGTTGCAAGTTTGGGTCCAAGTTTGGACAATGGCGTACGCCCATATATCACTCGACTGATTTTTCCGAAAAATGGAATCAATGAGTTTTTCTCGAAGATGCAACGAAGAAAAGGTAGGATTTCAGTCACCTTTTCGAACTAATGGAACACTTCCGATCGCGATTTCGATTATTATGAAAGGCGAAAATTTCTCATTCTCGCTTTTAATTCTTAGCGGAAGTTCGACCAATTGGATATTTCACAAAACTTTATGAGATTTAAGATGTTTAGAAATTTAGAGATATCATTTAGAAACCAATAATATTTTAAGAATAATAATTTCACTATTAAAAATATAAATACAATAATATTATATTATTTTCTATTTAATATTTTTAATAAAAACATAGAGAAGGAGACGGATAACAAATTATTAAAAAGAATAATTAATTAAAAAACAATAATATACAATAGTAATAACATCTTTAATTATACAAAATTAAAATTCGCGCAGTCTCTACAAGATATTATTTATTATAATCGCATAAAATTATTTATCTTATTTTGCATAATCGCTTAAAATTATACATGACATATGTGTGAATTTATTTGACTCTTAAAATTTATGTATTAAAATCAATATTTTTATGATTCAATAAATAAGAAATAAGTGCATTTTCTTTAGATGCTTCCCCCAATAGATGAAGTACGGACTCACGATCTAAATCTAGCCATCGAACCCGCACATTCCACCATGATGCCAGTGTATTACACATACATGTACAAACTCGCGCGTGTATCGTTCTTCGATTTCAGCCATAGCCAAAACGATTATAATAACTATTTTATCCGGCGCGGATCTGGGCCATTGTGCCTCTCCATTCTGAAAGTCATAACACGATGCCTGTACTGCCCTTCAGGAACTGCCTCGACTGTGTTCCCTTTTTGGCTGTGCTATACCACGGTGTAACCTGGTGCACCATGAATTTCAAACACACATACATACACATATATAGAGAGATATGTATGCCCAAGGATGCGAACACGACGACCGACACAGTCAGACCCTTCTGTAACAACACATGTCGTGCATATGTATGCATACCTCAAACATGCGAATGTATTGTGATTGTATATGTGGATGCGAGTACTACACGCGTGTGCGTGTCGACACATGACACGCACACGCAGACGATCATCTTTTAAATGTACGTACATAAGTGAACGAAATGTGTGCACAGAAACTTGCATTATCGTATACATATAGGTTGTCTCGAAATTATTCAACAAGATTTTCAAATCTGTATCTAATTAAATTTTTAGATACTTTAGTGGAACCTTAGTATAATCTTAATGATAGATTCTTTATAAATCTGTTGCTAGTTTCTATCTGTAGAGTTACAAGAAAATTGAATTGAGCACTTTGATAAAAATTATCTAAATATCCAATTATAAAATCATAAGTAAAACTTATTAAATTTCAATAAGATATTCATCGTCATTTTCATCCGTCTAATCGCACTTGAAAAGAGAATATATATTTCACACACACAAAAAGTCCTTCTTAATTATAATACGGAAATTATATCGATTTCTTGATATTTTAGCAAAAAAAAGTGGCATCTAAGGTAACGTAAAGGATCTATTATCGAAACTAAAAATTTTTGAGACACCCTATATTGAACCACTAGCGATCATGGTTTCGCGCTGACACCGGCGCACGCATATGCACGTATAAATACGCACGTCTGTGTGCATATCGCGGCGGTGGCACACATCGACCACTGGCAATATTTCACGGCATATTGTTGCCATCTGCACACGCAACCCTGCACGACAGAATGCACGACGTAGGAGAGACGCGCGCTTTTATTTATCTGCTATTTATTTGCCAACGCGCGCGCTACCGAAGCGCGGTACCCCGACTCACGACCCTGCCGGGGACAGATTTGAAAAGTTATTAATCGTTCTGTTTTGGATAGGAGTGCCACGACACTCTTAGCCCCCTCCCCGTCGCCAAACGAGCTCCTTTTATGCGAGCTGCTAACCGGACGACGATGGCGCATAGTGGCCGTGCGAGCGAACGTGCCCCTTTCGATCGGCTCGAAAGGGTGCCTCGAGAAGGTGTGAATCGATAGGTGGAGACAAGCCACAAAAAGTCGAAATCAAGTCAACTCAACAACGTTCGCAGAACGGGGGGAGACAGATTGAGACGTGAATACGTTTGCACACGTAGTGTCGCACTGAGAGAAATGATTTTGTTATAGGAGCAAATCAAGGGGAAACAAATGTGATATTTGATTTAAAAAACGATCGATTAATTACTATTACAAATTAATTATTTCGCATTCGTCAAAGTAACAAATAATCAATAGTATCTCTTACAAATAAGAGGCTCATATATAGAAGTCGATGGTCGCAGGATCTCAAATCATAAGAAATTGACCGATTCTAGTCAAGTATTCTCCCTATATTTGACTGTGATTGATCAGTTTCCTACGATTTAAAACTTCACGATTTATGATTTCTATGTCAACGAGATGAGCCTAAAGTCTATTCGAAAGATATAGGTTAAATTCTATATATATAATTTGCTTCTGTTACTCTTAATTGGTTAGCGTATACAGCAGACTAGCAGCAATCACAACAAACCAAATTTGTTGCCATATATTTACCGGTCACTTGTTGAAGATACTGATGGCTTGTTAAATTAAAATCCTTTCTCTCAGTACGTTTGCTCGCGCAAATCATAAAGGAGTCGAACGAAGTTCAAATTGTTTGACAAAATATTGCGAATCTTACGATTATAGTTTGTGTGAACTTATCTTCCCGAATAAGTCGATTCATAAATATTTATATCGTTGCGAAAAAAAAAAGGAATATCTTGTATACCGTAAAATGTAATATCCAAATGTGAATACGCCTTTGCGATCGAGATAACAAAAGTGTCGTAAAATCCGACAATTGAAATCTTTCCGGTGGCGAATAAAGAAACAAAGTTGCAGCGAGATAAGAGGTGACGCCGGGTACGTGGGATCCATTATCTCCACAACTTCATAAATATTTAAGACGCCTGCTTGCGTATGATGCCACAGATACCTGGGCCTGAACAAGTTAAATATAATCTGTAGTATCGTGGTGATGTATCCCTTCAGCGATAATAAGTCTTATCATATGATTCACACGTAAAATGAATAATGATATTTTCCGAAAATTTGATGAGCTTCTATAGAAATAAAGGACCGTTTACTCAACGATCAGATGCAGCTTCACGCTTCGTAAATAAATCGTTTTCAAAGCAAAGTAAGCGAGGTTTGTGCCATCGCTTCGAAAAGGAGAGTCTATTCATTTAGTAATCGGTTCTCCTATTTATTTTGCTGAATTTTGCGTCATTGAATGAAATGAAATAAAAGTAACAAAATATTTTAATATTAAACAACTCTTTAAAAACCGGAACAAATCAAATTTGAACGATGAAGGAGCATAAAAGCCAACACAGGGTGACAATGCAATAATATATTATTTTACTTTACATATATAACGATAAACGTTTCGACCATATATCTGGTCATCTTCAGTATCGCAAATCAAAAACATATCAAAAGATAATAGTTGATATGTTTTTGATTTGCGATATAACATTTATCGTTGTATATGTAAAATAAAGTAATATATTATTGCATTGTCACCCTGCGTTGGCTTTTATGCTTCTTTATCATTCAAATTTCTCAAATATTTTGAGCATTTTCGATTCGATTTTTTACATTAGAATTTTCTAAAAAAAGAGGAAGAGAAATACGCAAGCTCGACTCCGTTCACAAAATCGTTGCCCTCAGCGTTCATTTCGATTTTTTATTTCGGTAACACATATTCACAATTCCAGCCGCGATTCGTCCCCGCAACTCGTCCAAGGGTGAGAACGCGGGTGAGAGCCGCCATTTTTCCCATAAAAAATCCGCCAAGTTCGCGCTTCCTGTTCGCGCGTCTCCGCTCTCTCCTCGAGAGCGCAGCGCCAGGAGGAAGCTCCGGAAAAGGGAGTAGAATACGGGGGTGTGGACCGACACGGTAAAATATATTCCAGTCAACTTCCGTTGGAAATAAATAAGAGTCACGCCACGCGATCTCGCTGCGCCCCGACAACGGCGGCCATTCGTGTGCAGGAGACCTTATCTTTCGATATCTCTCTCTTCCCCTCTCACTAGTCCCCTAAGCTAAGAGAAGCCATCGAGAGGAGTTCCGCCGCCACTCATCAAGATATACAGGGATCAAGATGAGACTCTGTAACGCGTTTGCGTAATCGCTCTTTAATTACTAACACCTACGTAATTGTTGTGAATTCCTTGTTCCTAATGCGTTCGTAACACGATGAGCGTCTGATTATTCATGTGATTAACTTCAATTATTCTTGATATTATTTCTGTGATATTATTTGCGAGAAATCTTGAAAATTTCAAGCCAATTGTTTCGTTCTTCCTTTTTCTGTGTTTTACGTTACGCAACAATCCTTTTGCGAAGTATTACATGTTTAATTGGAATATTATTGATTCTATGTTGTTACAATTTCTTTTTTCAGGCGAGAAACCTTTTAGATGTGAGTTCAATGGCTGTGAGAGGAGGTTTGCGAATAGTAGCGATCGAAAGAAGCACAGCCATGTTCATACTTCGGACAAGCCTTACAATTGTCGAACACCGGGATGTGATAAGTCCTATACACATCCTAGTTCGCTACGCAAACATATGAAGGTACGTCTTCTGGCCGAGTTAATGAAACTAGCATGGCAAACAGATGAGAATGCACTACTAGGAATTCAATCCTATCATTTACACATTCGGGTTGCTTGCGTTTCGTAAGTCACACATTCAATATTCCGACTTTGGATTTATATTATATTACGAAATAACGTTAAGACAAAAAATGAGAACGTTAACATAAAAATATGTATAATAAAAGTTTACGTTGCTAATGAGAGTTTACAACTATACTCAATTATTTTGATAGCTAGCAAGATTCGAAAATATCATGATATTTATATAAATATCAAAATATTCGATATATATCCAAATGTGAATATTTATAACATTTTTCTATCTTACAAAATAAACTTAGTATATGTCGAAGTTTTTTGAAAAACCATTAAAATTTTTTAGAAATAATATATTATGGAAAAATAAATATTGTACAAGAGTAAAGAACAAACCGATAAGATAATACATGTTATAAGAAAATAAAAAAATTAAATAATTATCCAATTATTAACATGGATAAGAAGATAGCTTCTGAAATTTTTTTCTTTAGCAATTATTTCATTTAAAAAAAAATATAATATAATCTCATTTTGTGCAATATACACTACTGTTCATAAATTCGAAAATGCTTGAGAAAAAAAATTATATGAAAAGTTAAATATTTCAATAAAAACAAATCATAGAGAAGTTTTCAAAAATACATTTTAAGGAGCAGAAATGAAGTTGTAAATTTGTTTTTCTTTAGTTTTATTTCTACAATATTTTCTTCTTAAATTATATTTAAAATAACATTTAAAATTGAAACTTGATATTTTTTAAATATTTTTGTTTGCTTTGCCATATTGTGGTTTGATGAAACATTATCAGGCAAAAATTATCGAAGAAGTGGTTAACACATTAAACGCCACACCAACTAAAGTAAACAAAAAAACGAGAAGCAAAATAGTGCCGAGGCGACTAATGTCACACAAAAGACATAGTATAATTTTGTTCTCTAAAACAGAGCTATCAAATATTTTAAAAAGTTTTTGGGACTGACGTGACATAAATAGAGAGTCCGGTGAAGGTCCATAGGGACCGATATGGCGTTTAACGTGTTAAAGTCTTTTTAAGCTTTAAAATGATTTTTTTTTATTGGTATGATGATATTTTGCATAAATATTTATTATGTCAAAATTCATTTTTAACATAACAAAATATTTTTTAACTTTAAAATCAAAAACTTTAAAAAAAAAAAGAAAGAAAAAACTTTTTGTTAAATTTTCGTGAGATACAAAAAAATCACAAGTGTTCCCTTATAATCGATAGTATAAATCCGATAAAATTATGGAAATCTATAAATAATAATATATGGAACACAAGAATCTTCTAAACTCAGTTAAAAAAACCGTCAATAATATGGAGTATTATAATTATTCAGTTTAAATCGTTAATTTAATGAAATGAATATCATAACTGGATGTATATATGTATATATCAATATATCAATACACAAATGTCATGATATACACAAATGATATACACACACATTTATATATATATATATATATATATATATCGCGATTAATTAAATTAAAACTTAGATTTCTATTTCTTGTGTACATTTATTCGGATGTTGACTGCATAAATAACGAAACAAAACTGTGTGCTATTCCTAAGATTACAGTGATTTTTTTCGCACGAACAATCACGGAATTTAAATAAGAAATTATCTCAGCACTCAGCTGAGATACGGAACGACAGAAGGAGAAAGGTAAAATACCGTGCAAAACCCAACTTCCGAGATACACGCGTGATAGGTCAGCTTCACCGGGAATGCTTTTGCTACTCTACGGTTTTCGCAGACGTGATTCGCGGAAGGCAGTCGTAGAGATTTGCTCACTGAATTATGAAAGAAGGACCAGAGAGATGGAAACGGATCTTTGATCCCCATTTCTTTCGTTCTGAACTCTTCATGTGCTACTATCTCCACTGATCCTTGTGATCTCCGTCTCGATCCCAACGATCGACTTCGAATTCTCCAATGTTATAAATCTTCAAAACGTACCATATAAATCAAAAATATGTTCTGTATATTATACGAAACACATAAAAGTTACCTTCTGAGAAAATGATAGCGTAACTCCGGTATATGCGCCGCACCTATCAAAAACTTAATTTATTAAGTATTATTTACTATATTTAAAATAAACGAACTATATTAGTAAAAATTTTGTACTGTCTACTATTATGAAAAAAATATTAGAAATTCGAAATATATATATTATGTATTAAAAAATGAACTTTTTTAAACTCTTGCATTTTTACCATATATCCCACAGGGGTGGGATATGGGTCATAAAAAATTTATAAATAATATAGCATATAAATAAGACGTAAAATGACACAATAACTTATAAAATGCGTTTATAAGTTTTATTAAGGAATAAGAATGATAAATATATATATGAAGCAATAAATAATAATTACAATCTTCCCAGATATATTACAAGTGATGACATGAGGTACATATTTCATATAATGCGTTTATTGTATTTAGTGCACTAAATTCAATCTGCGCACTTTGTATGCTTTGGATATAAATCCCGCCTGTTAAAAATGCCATATATCTCAAACAGGGATATACAAAATAACAAACTAAACAAAGAATACAAGAGTAAAATACTTGTATTTTGTTATACAATCTGCTTTACTATTCCTCTACACTCATGTATCACGAAATAACCACTAAGTCTTTTGCACGTCCTATAGTAATCATTTTATGTAGATTATAATTTATGATGACACTACTTAACATAATGACAAATCGATTCAAACTCACAATAATTTCATTAATATTAACAATAAGAAACTGAAATCACATAACACACTACCATGTAACAGAGTAATTGCGGGAAAATTACTCCCACTCTTTTTATTTTTTCTGCGGCGTAAATCCCAGCGCGGCATATTTGCCGGAGTTACCCTAATAAGTAAATTTTAACGATTGTAGTTAATAGTAGCACTTCAAATTGAAAGATTTGGTATATAAGTTAATATTTACAATATCGGAGAAAAACCTATCGATTGATCTGAATTCAGATATGCACCGAAAAAAAGAGTTTGGTAATAGATATCAAATGTTGAATAAAATAATTTTAATCAAATATATGATAATGTAATATAATCAAAAATAATTTTAATCTTCTAAATATTTAGTAAGTATTATTACTAAATAGTTGATTATATTATTATCTTGGTAATACTTCCTAAATATTTAGAAAAATAAAATTATTTTTAGTTATATTAACCAAATATTTGATTGGTAATTATTAACATTCTTTTTTCAGTGTGTATAAACCCAACAATACACTAATTATATCTCAAAATAACTTCATACAAATTTATAATAAATCATATAATATTTAAAATATATAAACATCTTTTTTACAATGACAATGGCAAAACTCATCATTACAGTCGTTGTCTAATACAGTATCCTTTTCAACATTCTCTTTTCAGGTACATGGAATGTCATTATCGGAGGGTAAAGTAGGAGGAGGATACGAGAGCGAGGGAGAAGAGAGCAGCAGCAGCGGGGGTAGCCTGTCGGTGACTGGTAACACAGAATCGCCCCAACCACCTCCGGTTGTCCCAACAAGAACAACCAATCTTCCTCCTACGAATCGAACTCACGATCCGTCGACTCGCGGAGCAACGGAGGTGGCGGAGTGGTACGTTTGTCAGCCACCGACAGTTGGGCCTCAACCAGGGCCCCTACCTGGGCCGCCGCCGCATCATCTTGGTCATCATTTCAATCCGTTGATACACCATCAAGCAGCCGCTTATTAGGAAATATCGAATGGTCGAAGTGTGACCAAGAGAGTCTTTCTAAAATCTCCGTTCCTATTCGCTTAATCCAATGATGTGAAATGAGATTCCTTACTGAGGACAAGTTTCATCAAAGAGAATACAAGTGACAATCATCTGTCGATTTATCGAAGATAAAAGCTTTGAGGAAATAATATGCCTACGACGAAATTCTGTATTATCTCATTATATAAATGGTGGATATACTAATCGGACTTCATAGGTACATTATATAAAGAGATTCATGGACATTTAGAATGGATAACAAAAATAATGCATTTGCTCTAAAAATATAGGTGTGGATTTAACACCATGTGGTATTTACAATAATTCTCATCACGTTAGTGTTGATCTAAACATCAATATGATATGGATTTAACACCATGATTTAGATAATTTAACATGGTGTCAAATCCACTCCCATATTTTTTAGAGTGTATGCATTGACATTATCGAGGTAAATCTCATATAAATTTGAAAAAAGTTTGAATGGAAAAATATTTTGAGTGAGATAAGCCAAATTATATATGATTTGTTCGATTGATCAATCGAAATATTTATGAATTAATGATAATTAAACCAATTAAACCATGATAATTAAACCAAAAAAAAAACATATTTTACACAATGTAGCTACTTTTGAAAAAAGGCATCTTATGATCAATATATTTCTGTTCTAGATTAAATAAAATAACTTCATTATTTTAAATAAATTTATATATTAATTTTCATATTAATCAATTCTTCCTAATATTCTGCGTATAACTATTAAAATAAATTAATTAAAAAATGAGATACTCTTTAAAATATTAAGTATATAAAACATACAATTGTTATAACAATACTATATAATAAAAAATCTTACATTATAAAAATAATATTATTAAGTATGCAGTTAACAAAATCATGTATGTTGCTTAATTTTTAAAAAGATATTTCAAAATTTAGAAAATATAATAATATTAAAAAATATTAAGAATTATCAGAAAGTATAATCAAAAAATTATTACAAAATATTATGAAATATTTTCTTAATTATTTTATCGTAATACAGTTATTTTATACGCAGAATATCAAGAGGATTTTATTTATGATGAAATGATAATTTTCAATTTTTGGATTTAAAACATGTGAATTAAAAAAATTATGCTGATCATAAAATGTCCTTTGAAACAGAATACCTGTGGTCTCTACTGCTTTTCGATAGTGATTATTTTCAAAAATATTTCATACAAAATTATATAGTTCATATTGCATAATGAAAAATATAAATTTGCTGATTCAGACTTTATATTGTAATATCACTGTTCATAGGTACATGTAGAGTAAAAATGAAAGTATCTGCGTGATATAATAGAAATCCGAGCTATCACTTGAATCCATTAGAAACACAATTGATTTGAATAAAATAATATAGAATTCTTGCGACGTAATAATTTTAAGTTAATTTATACTCAATTCTAAACGAGTTTAAAGTTGCGTAAAGATACACAATCTGTCTCGTCACTTTGATTCGCGAGATATCAACGAGACACGACCTTTCTTGATATTAACAAAACTAGTGATATTTGCTTATACAAAAATTGTTCGAATATAAATCAGAATTTTATTTGCTATGCACTGCTTATGCCAAGTGAGAGAAAAAAATAATTACACGGCATAGGTTACCAACGATTCGCACTGGATCGATCTCCACATTCAAAAAGTCATTAGACATTGGAGAATGCAATACTTGCGATAATAATTTTATATAGCACTTCCAAAGATATTACTTTGGATTGCTATATAAAATCGATCAAAATGAATGAGAAACAAATCTACAATGCTAATAAATTATCTTTGTGTTTTTTTATTTTATTGTGTATAAATTTACGCAAAAATATTAGGCACCAAGATTTATTTTCAAATAAGGCTCTTTTTGCTTAATTGTGTCATTTATTCTTCTTGTTCGTTTTGTTAATAACAATATGTCGCCTACTCTCTGCCGATTCTGCAGAGAATACTCAGTTTGGTGATGACTTTCGGAGATTTTTGAAAACAACAATATGAATGAGCAAAATTAAACAAATGGAAAACGGCAGGAATAATTTTATTTGCATAAATATCAAATAATTAAATAATTAAGTACAGCAATTCTAAATCGTTTTCGTGTTCATTTTACGATTGACTTATCGCAATATATTTTTTTTGTGAATAAGACAATTAGTTTTTTCATTTATAGTAAATCATTATGAGCTGAGCTGCTATTTTAAAAGCTGCTATTTCGAAACACAAAAGACTGAAGATTAAAATATGTTCTGTCGCTGAATTCTGGTCATCTAATTATAAATTACTTTTAAGATTGCTATACTTGGATAAAAAACGCTTCGAAAAAATTTTCCTGCACGTCAGGTACAAAAAAAATTTTGCATTATTGTATGTTTTTTCAATTTATTTGCTGTGATTATTTTTTATATTATATCTGATGAATGTATTATTTATATCAATTATTCATTATCTCCTTGAAATTTTATGATTGCGATTATTATTACAAATTCTTCGTATATACTATATTATATTTTAAAATATATAAATTTTTATTTAATATTTACTTGAATTTACCTTTAAATATTATAAAACAATTTTATAATTTTTTTAATTATTATTTTTTAATTAATTTTTTTTAATATAACTAAATTAAAAAAAATAAAAAATAAAAAACTTTATTCGTAATTTAAGCGTTTTTATTTTTTACTTTTTTTGTATTGTAAATATTCGATTTTTCTTTATTCTATTTTATTTTATAACTAAATTACTTACGTTTTATATCCTAAATTACACATAAAATTCCAGAAAAAATTTATAAGTAAATTTCTTTAATATAGCAAAATATTATTTGTGATATATTTACGGTCTCATCAGTCTTCACAAATGTAGATACCATTTTACGCATTCGAATATATAAAAATGCAAGATCTTTTTTGTTGTTTTCAATATAAATTTAATTTTCGGATAAGTATAATCGGTGGAATGTGCTAGATGGAATGACAGATCAAACAGATATACAAGAATATACAAGCCACGCTCGTGCCTCAATTTATTAATCGCCAAGTAATTAATAACGTCTTTTGTTTGTTCACAAAAAAATGTCTCACATAGGCTTCTCTATCTAATGACAAAACATATTTGTAGTATTAGTTATGATGTAAGAATAGGTGTAATATTTCCGTGGATAACTAACTTTCCGGATGACTAATCAGAAATTTGTTCCAAATTTTATGAGGCAATATAAAGTCGCTATAAGAAATCTACTATCAATCAATCACCAGAGAAATTAGTCTCAAATTATATATAGCAGCCTTTATGAGCAATGTTACACCTGGTATTCTTACATCGTTGTATCATAGTAAAGAAAGAGAAAAGGAAATTGATTATTCGCGCTTTATTTTGGCAAGTGCGAGATATAAATATTTTGCAAGACTTGGCGAAACTTTGTACATAAAGTCAAATGTTACGATCGAACTTCGACGGCGTAGGTGTTCAATGTAAAATATTTACAATTTTTATTATGTGTGATATCCTGTAAATTTCGAAGCGTAGATAAGCGAGTGTAACATGATTGTAATAATTATTTTCGTTATGTAAATGCTTAGTACATCGGCGAAGAAACAAATATCAATATTTGTCGAACATAATTGTATTATATTATATTTGTTTTGCAAATCTGAAATATATTGACAAAACAGTATATTAAGATGCAATCTTACTTATTTCAGATATTGAGTAATCCTACATGCGTACGTACTTTTTAAAAACTTTGTACATAATTGGTATCTCTCTTTTTACAATAATTTATAAATAAATAACATTATTTTTACATTATACTGATTTATACACGAGATATCACGGAATTATTATCAATACATGATATCGATAACAATATTTGAGAAATCAGTTTCATTACACACAGTAAAAATGATTTCATTAAAAAGATAAAATAATTACGTGCACAAAATCTATATAAATAATCAATTTCTTTAATATATAAATGAAGTTCTTACTTTTAATTTGATACGTATCCTCTTCTCTGCGTCCTTTCGTACGATACGAATGATACGGCAGACAGAGAATACGAATCGCGTATGCATCGGGTCTTCCAAGATTCCTAGGCAAGATTATAAAAATCGTTTCTTCAGTGAATTATGGATATTGTATAGTGGATATAAGATTCTTATTAAACTGGCCCCGAATTTAAGGAGCTTCTCGTGGGGCGTATTGAACGGATAAAAAAAGTGGACAAGAAAGGGGACATATATATATATATATATACAGGAAGGGTTCGGTTGGCGCCACGACGTGTCTAGGCACCTACGCGAGAAAGAGAACGAAGAGAAAAAGTGGAGGAGATAGCATCGGGACGACCGTGGCGTTTTATTGCTCGATAAGCAGATGAATTCGTCAGATAATTTCCAGGCCCGGTGCAGATGATTTTATTAGCTAAACCCATACGAGACCCCGGAATTCTTCAGGTCGAGGATTGAGATGACACAGGACTACGGGAAGATCACCAGAGATAAGACAAGATACTGAGGGAGGTCCGACCAGGTGTCCTCGCGTGAATTCATATGATCGATGATTTTTGGATATGCTAATCTTTGCGCGTTATACGTTCGTTTTCTTATCCCAATTCGTGTTGTACACCGAGCGACAAGGGAATTTATGATAAACGGATACGCGCCGTAGATGCGCGACGCCGAGATGATGAAAACGAAAGCGATGAAGCAGAAAGGTAGATACGAAAAATATAATACAATTCCTGTTCTCGGTAGGTGCTTTTGTCTTGCTGCCCCCGTCTGTCTCTTTTTCTGCCTACCCTCATAAAAGCGAGATTCGTATTAAAAAGGCACGACATATAATTAATGTCTGACAGTCACGGAAGATGCGGAGCGACGCCGGCATCCTATATCTTCTCTCATATACACGTGCCAATTTATAAAGAACATGCATTCCTCTGCTCACATACGCGTGTTCACGTATTATAGGCATGTATGCGCGTCGCGTGCCGCAACGAACCGCGCGACTTGCGCACGTGCGTGCTAAAGTACGCGGTCGCTAAAAAGCGCTTACATTAAATTCTTTAAATTAATAGCTGAATAATTAAACGCACGAAATGCGTGACGTCTTTCTGTCGGTATTACAGTCCCTTCCCTCTCACTATATGAGCTGTTAGATAACTCTTCTTTCTCATGTCCTTTATGTATCTTCCAGCTATAACAGTCTACGAATCTCGTGAGCAAAAGACAAGAAAGGCCTGAATTATATGGCCTGTTAATCCACACAAGTTCTTATAGTACATGGTATCTAATGATTTTATGAGATTTTATGACTTTAAGATTTAATTCATAAAATGATTATGTATTGCAACTATCTAAACTGTTTCTGAGTAATCACATAATGAGTACAGCGTGTAATGATTCTAGATTCGCGAAAATATAACGGTACACTGATTTCATCATTTACGCTCTCGCAGTCAAAGGCGTGAAAATCAGTTAGATTAGAAAGAATCCGTCGAGTCGTAACTTGTGAATACTATCGTTGACGCACTTCCGCAGAAGCGGTGTAAAACGATGTAAGAGGATTAAAAGGCTCAACCGATTGGCTCCCATTACCGGTCCTGTCCGGGTTGTAAATCCTCCATAAAGCCATTGATAAATCACACACAACTTCGTGCTGGCGCGCGACTCGCCTTAACGATCGTTTCGCGAGTCTGCGTGCTTGCGGAAACTTTAGCAACGAGTTGAATTTTAAATCCGAACCACGATAGTGTAATCGAGTCGCGCAATCAAAGTCTCATGTCAATGGTCGAGTGATTAATCAAAAATTCCAATGACAATTTCAGTGAAATATATTATAAATTCTAGTTAATTATTTGTTAAAGAAGAATTTCTGTAGTATTCAAACGTTTGTCGGAAAATTACCAGTTCCGATGGCATCAGAATATAGGTTCTGTATAGCGTTATTGATAAATTATGCGTGCGCGTAATTTATCAGTAACGTATAGCATTAGAGACAGTTATAAAAAAATAGATTTATTTCTACTACAGCGCCGCTTTATTTTAAAAAACGATTAATCGTTTAAGTTGAATTCTTGCTCATCAATCAATAAAAAAACATTGCATTTTTCCGTCTATCGAATACATATTTCTGTGTATTAATTATATACTCAAAAGAAGCTAAATAAAAGATATAAATTATTTGACAAATTAAAGCTTTTACCGATTCAAATTTTATAATGTTTAACAGATAAAACATAATAATTTGTCTATGTTGTACACAAACTTTAATAAATTTTATCCCAAGTATCAATATTACCGTTACCTAATGGACATTAATTAGCAGCATTTTATTACTTTTAATTTTCATCGCATCATTCGTTTATCCGATGCATAATAATTTATTAATACATCATGTGTATTAATAAAAGCTTTCTAACATCATATATATACGCACATAGGTACATAACTTCAATTAATTATTAATTAGATAGCATTAATAGAAGAATAAAATATTTTTACATCAAAAAGTAAACTGGTTTATCTAAAATTTTGTTTTAAAAAACATTTGTTTTATAATGTTATATTATGAAAATAATTTTTGATAAAACAATGTAAGATTTTTAACATACATAATAATTCAGTAATTAAGACATAATATCTAATATTAAAAATACCTATGTTATTACATGCAATCGACATCCCACCCAAAATTTAATGTTTTTTTTTTTATTTATCTTGCAGTCGCTCGTGTAAGGTAACTCGCAACAAAAATATCTGTGAAAAATTAAAACAAGTGATCTCGATATCTTAACAAACGTGAAAATATTAGTGTCATCACTATTCGCGAGACAGACGCAACGATCGCTGTCAAAGGGTTAAAGGCTGCTCTACTGCAAAATAGTAGAAGTGTATCGCGCGTTCCAGAACTGGATCGTTGGTGAGTCTCTGTTCAATGAATAATGCTCAGTCGCACTAGCGCGTTAAGTACACTAAACGTCATAAATACTTTCCACAGAATCATTTCACAAGATAAAATTATTTTCCATCTATATAGACAACAGATTTTCCATCTATACATATTTGTGCATTATTCATAACGAAGAAGTATGCAAGCGTAATTAATAGCTAACATTTTACTGTATTTTAAACATAAAATTAAAAAATAAATAACTCGTGCTTAATAGCTTTCTTCATATCTAGATAAATTTATAAAATATTTTTTTAATTTGTTACATCTCATTAGATTAAATTTAAATCTGAGACGCTTGATGCACATTTTATCGACACCAAAAATCTTCACTATAGTTAACGGTAAAGTTTCCATGATTTTCGAAGTATGGTTTATATTTTGTTAGCTGTCAAATAATTTGACGAGACAGAATAAAAAGAACAAAATATATCTGTTCTTTTTGTGTTATATATATTAACACTTTATATATAATCCCACAATTTATATATATAATTATTATATTGATTTACTTTTTCTCCCTACAAAAATAAAATACGCACATAGATTTCATGTATTGTACCTAGACGTAACGCTCTGGATTAAAAAATACCCGTTTGGTAAATGTTAAGATGTACACGATTCGTAGTGTACACATAGGACAGCTACGTGGGTGCACGTGTGCCGGTATGATCTACGGGGGTTATTACAACGGCAACGAGGCACGACGTGAGTGCTCACCAAGGATACCATCGATTCTTCTCTACTCTTTGGCCCCTACTACGATATAACATCCCGGCCCTGACCGTCGTTGATGCCGGAGTCCTTACCGGAATAAACACACAAGTCGCGGCCGACTGCTGCATTCCGGCTGTAACAGGGCGTCGCGAGTTCTTAAGTGGTTTTTTTATTTTTTTTATTTTCTTCGCGGCCGCGAGAATACATCTCGGCGATGTTGAAGCGCGTAACGTCGACGAGCGAGATTAACGAGAATAGAACTGCGAACGAGATAAAAAGAGGCGCGCGCTCAGAGATTAATTACGTATATATAACCATTCGTCTCACTTGCAAAAATAGTTCACGCAAAGGCTTAACAAAATATTCGGGAAACGTAAAATCTGCGAGCCCCGAGATACGGGCGCGTCGCACGTCGCGCTCGTCATCACCGATAATTGAAGTTGCTCCGCAAACCTGCTGAGAGTACTTTTCGTTATCCGTGAGCGTGAAGTATTATCGCGAAGGAGGATAAATGGAGAGAGTCCGCGAGAGTGGAAGAGGCGCGAAAGAGGAGGGCCAAGCGAGCGTTTACCCGTCCGCTCCGATCCGGTGAATGAGAGGCAGCGGGAGAGTAGGAGAGAGAAAGAGAGAAGAACGAAACGAGAATCGAATGAGAACGAGAGCCGGAGAGCGCAATTTGTAGTCGCTCTCATTTGTCACCGCGTCTTCCCCCACTGTATCCCCTTCGTCCTTAGTCACCTACCATCTTGCCCGGCTCCTCTGAGAGAAAAAGAGAGAGATGCCATTTCTCTTCCTTCCACACATTATAGCCATCCACTACTTCCACTGTTACCACCGCTAGGTAGGTAACTCCCTCGTCCTTCGGTTTTACCTTCTCCACCCTCTCTGTGTCGCTTGCACGCTCCTTCTATCGTTTCTCTCACACCCCCCCGACTCTATCTTGGATTCTTACCAGATAACAGACAGATAAAGCATACGTAGATCGGTCGCGATACGTAAATGCGTTAGTAATAACGCGTGCGTAGGATTGATTAAAGAAAATAAATTGCAGCAAAATCTCAACATATAGTAAAATAAATCAATGCATAAACGGGAAAATTTATAGAATAATCAATGTAAAACTGCATTTAGAATTTAGATACACAGTGAGAGCAAAAAGTATTCGTACAAGGAAATTTTTTATAAAAAGTCTTATTTTTTTAAAATAAACATTAATTAGTCATTTATACAATGAATATATTCTGTTCTAATATAAACGAACGAGTTTCACATGTATTCCTAAATTTAGAAGCTAAATATCTCGACTGTACAAATATTATACTATTTGAGCATCCAAACAATAGTTTTTAATTTTCGCTTATTTTTCAGATGATATATTTTCTATAATTAATACACATCTTTTTGATATATTATATATAATTTTAAGAAACATACAGTCTATTTTATTCTTTAATGAATAAATTGTTAATTATCCAGCAAGAAATGATTGTCAATTAAACGTCGAATCGACGTCAAATTGATGTTGAAATCACCGTATCGATTCGACATCAATTTAATGACTCATTTCTCGCTGGATAATATTTACTTTTTAAAAATAACGTTTTTTTAAAAAATATTTTCTCTGTACAAATACTTTTTGCACTCACTGTATATAATCTTTTCCTCAAAATTTTTATGTTAAAAAGTCATTTCTTGTGAAGAAAATTTCAAGTTATTGTGAAGCGCTTAGTTCTGTTTTTCTGTAAAAAGAAAAAGAATAAAAAAAAAAAAGAAATAGAATAAAGAAAAACCTGATTCAATCGCGCGAGACAAATACGATGACTGCACGATCACCGTAATAATTTCGTAAAACGTCATCCGTTCGTTTAGGAATCATCTTCTTCGATACCCCAAGGAGCTAGAGGGACCTGACTGGATTCAGCGAATGGCGCATTTCGGTATATTAACACGTAACACATCAAGCAACCGTCACACGAGCGCACCTGCGCCGTGTAGAGGGGCACGCATACACGCGTGCATTTTTATTATTTATACCCTGTAAAAGTCGCGTTTTCTTCTCTTTTTTCGATCCTCGACGCGCGAGTCGAAGTGGAAACCGAATTCACGTGGCCCGGTTATAAATGTCCGCGTAAATTCGAGGCTGGTTAGAGATCGTAAAATAGCGTGATATGGCTGGCATATGGATCCCGGTGGCGTGGCACAGAAAATCATAAAGTCAATCCGTACGTCCCGCGGAAGGTCGATGGGATCATAGTCTTTCAGGTTGATTGCTTGCTAACTCTCGAGTTTGCCTTTTCATTCACTTCCTGGCTACGCCTACGGTGCTAGCTTTACTTTGTCGCGACTGGGTGTCTCGGTTATTAATTGTGGCATATTCACAGTCATGTATTATATTAACATCGCGATATATTTCGAAGAAATTCCTGCTGTCGACGAAAAGATTCTTCCGGCCTTCTCAGATATTTTATTAAAAGTTTATTTATCAGTATTATTTGTTTATATGTATCTTATATGTACATATAAAAACATAATATTTATAATTGTAATTATAAGAAGAAATTTATTGCTTACACAAAATATATCACTGTATTACTACTCTTTAAATTTGAATCAGTGGATAGTCAGTGGCATACATGGCTGAATAATCAGTGAAGTTCAACTAAAAAAGGAAGAATGTTTGAGCATTATATAACTAAAATACTGATATTTGCACGTTAATTTCAATCTTCCAATATCATATTCATTAAATTTATTCACTAAAACAAGATTAGTTAGATCACATAATAAAGATTAACTAGGTTAGAGATTTTACATTTCATTCACTGATTACCAGTGTCATATTTGGCACTGATATCAGTGATTATCCACTGATTCAAATTTAGAGAATAATTTAACGAAACTTTTCTTATTCCTTTCCTTCAATTTTATTTTCTTTCGTCAATAAACACATCAACATTACGTATGTATTAAATCAAAGAAAATTGATATTTATGAAGTTACAAGGATATACAGGATAATATTTTCGATATACATTTGCAATTTTAGTTATACATATTAAAATGTGCAGCTTTAGAGATTTCAAATGAGAATCTTCTCATCAGCGATATATTTTACGTGTAAAAACGAAAAAACTGTGCTGACCTTTATTGATAGTGGAAAGCAAGTGACTTAGACGTCTGGATCGACCTGTCCAACACAACTACATACAAAAACGATACTGACGTTTCAATGTGTGGCTGCCACAACAGGACGTCCGCTCTTATTATTATAAATTATTTATTTGCATTTCCAAATGATCCTTGAAGAATCACGGTATTATGCTAATGCAGAGATTAACATATAGGGAGGCCTGGCGCGATATTTCAACTCGCCTCACCATTTAGACTGTGGGAGTCTAGCCACGGTATTTGATCTCTCCACACGACTCGAAAGAAAGGCGCGGGCCAGGATATTTTATCATTTCTCCTGTTACAAAAAGGTACCTATGAGACTCTAAGAAATTCCTACGAACGGAGAGAGAACAATGCTCTCACGTTGAAATATTTAGCAATTAATGGCTTTTTTGTACAGGAAAATAATCGTTCCTTACTTCGATGGGTATTAATATGTCCAATTAAAATATAAAAACAAATATGCTGTCCATTCTTAGAAGATATTTTTGTTATAGTAAATATAGAGCAACTTTCCTTATTCTTAATGCGACTTAACATGTGTCATTTCTTTCATATATTCCTTTTGAAATAAAAAAGAATAAAAAAAGTTTTTATAAAGCATATTAAGAATTCATACCTTTGAATCAGCATCTGGATCCGTTGTTTCGTGACGTAAGAGCCGAAGGACAAAGTCTCCAATCTGTAAAAAAGATTGATAATATATTATAAAGATCGAATTAGGGACTAGCACTAATGATGTGCAAGAATTATCATAGTTATTAGAGGACAATAAAAACACGGCTCTCTTTTATCTAAAATTCGATAAGCAGCGAACATTCTAACCTTTCGCTAATTTATTGCAACGTAGGCCGGCGGGTCGAAGATTTTTCGCGCAGCACTTTCGCGAGAGGACTGTCGGCCCGGAGCGCTCATAAATGACTTAACCAAACGTAATTAACGATGGCCTATCATTATGTAGTAGCGGGACCACACCCTCGTCACATTATATGTTTATAAATCAGCCCGGAACGGCGACTAAAAACACGACGAAAATCGAGTGTTGGGAGGCGCCTCCTCACCACCGACCGTCCCAGAGCAGGTAGAGGAATTCTTATGCTAATGATTTTATGATCGTGGAAATGAATGCTCGTCATATTTTTTTAATCGCCTGGGTTTCCACGTACGCGAGTCCGCGGGAGAGGCAGAGGCCGAGACTCGGAAATCGTTCCTTGTCTCCCACTGCCTACTTTATGTCCACTCGTTTTTTATCCCTGTTGTTACAGTCTTACGGCTATGCCCGTCTTATATGCGCTGTCATAATCGTAAAGTAACTCCGAAAAGGACGACTTTCAGCGTTTCCAAAGATTAAACAAAAATGTTGACGCGGACAAGCTTAAACTCAATAATTGAATGTGGAATACGTTAAATCGGAGCATTAAGCGGATATCGCTTAACGTGAATACAAACAAGCACGTGGCAATTGAAATATAATATAATAAATATGAATAATTAAAGCCGTATAAACAAGAGTAACAAATACAGCGAATCAGAGAATTTAATTTCGCGCTCTTATTGGATTAGCCTAAAAAATTCATCCAATCGTTCCGTTTCGGTTATGATTATTACTCTAAAAATTTAAAAGTTTATTCTTTGAGATGTTCAACATATTGAAATAAAAAAGTGACATCAGAATTTTCCTGGATAGAAAAATCCATAATATAAGAATACTAGATGTAACATTCCCATGCGCAGTTCAAAGATTTCAAAGTCTTGTGACCGATCAGAAAGTGACCTAAAATCTTAAAAATATAAAATCGTCATTAAAAATTTGCCACCAACCGGAAATTGGCCCCAAAACAATTCAGCCGCCTGCATTATACGCAATATTACACCCGGACTCTGTGCCTTTTAACGATGTATCCGTATCGATATACCATTGCGCTGCACCTTTTTTTCGCTAAAAAAGAAGTGCACGATAAATATAACGATACGTCGTTAAGAAGTACAGAATACGAGCCCTGGTCTTCTCATACGAAAAAATCAAGATGCCAGTCAGATTCGCTCGAAAGTCATAATAAACGTCAAATATTCTATCCTATATTTTATATGGAAAAAGTTATTTTATTTAATGATAATCGGTCCTTTAAAAACTCTAATCTTCATCAAATTATCGACGGTCGATCGCGCTTAGAAATTTGATACAAGACGTTTCAGTCGTATGTACCGTGCAAAGAAGATATCAAAATAAGTGCAGCGAAACATACGGTGGGATAAGTATTATGAGGTAACAATTACATTGTGCTGCGGCGCGAACCGCGTATGCAAATGAAAGATCGCCGTAGACAGTGCCCACAAAGGTGCTCGAACGAGTAGCGACTCTCACACTCGCGCATTCCGGGCAGGTGTACTAACAGCTGAGTCCAACCACCCACCCACACGCATACATATACACACGCACATACATACCTAGGATAACCTGACACCTTGATGGATACTATCGTGTCCCTTTCTTGCGCTGCATTGCATTGCATTGCGCAAGGTGCGTCTGTTACGATTGCCCTCTCTAGCGAAACTCACGATGCAACACTTGAGAGTGCATTGCATAAAGCGAATGATGTAACGATATAAAAAGACGCTTTATAGGTACGGATCAATTAGAATATCTTGCAATTTTCCTCGTACGAAGAGGAAATAACTAAGCAATATAAATATTAAAACTGATGTTCAAAGATTGCGGATATTACCAGCTTTAATGATGGCAATGGGGATATTATGACTGTTGCAGCAAATATTAATTAACTCTACCTGACTTTAACTGATTTTCTGTTTTCTTTTTATCGCGAAGTAATATTTGAAAGTAACAAAAAATCGACTTAACAGTAATCTATCTAATAATATATACAAATATCATGTATTTTACATCAATTATATATATAAATATACAATTACATATAATATATATTGTAATTCAACCTCTTTGCGCAAAGAGTATTACAGATAATAAGAACAAGATAAAGCCTCGACATTTACAAAAGTCATCTTAGTTTATCGTGCAATAATTCGTCAATAATGGAAACTCTACATACTACAACTGAAATCATTAGCAATAAATTTTTGAAAATAGAATATCGTGAGAAAAGCAAAAGTTCGGAGGTCCAGATATTTCATTCAAAAAATTTGAAAATAATATAAAGAAAAGAATTCATGCGCTTCCAACTAGGAGCAAACACCAGCGATGAAACCGCGTTGTTATTCAAAGATAGTAGCAGTCGTTAAGTACCTGAAATACAACTTCCTTCCGTCGTTTCAACGGGAATCGCGCGTCCGACTTGGTTCTTTTCTTTTACGTATCGCCAAAACCGTGGATTATCCCCGTACAAGCGCGCGAACTGACGTGGAAAGGGTGTCAGCCCGATAACAAAATAAAATTCCTGAGCAGGTGGTTGACTCGCGGGGCCAACAGGTTAAGAGTGCGCGCTCCTCGGAATGACTCGTACCGCACATGCTTCTCGCCGGTCATTTTTACGTGCTATATGGGTCAAAATTAGCATTTCCCCGCAGTTAATTGCGTACGAGCGGCTTCCCAGCAATCGGCGCTCTCTTTCTCTCTTTCTCTCAATCTCTCTTTATCTCTCTTTCTCTTCCTCACCTCCCGAGCTGCAGCGGCGCGTGTCAGTTCCGCGACGCGCCTTGCTTAACTCGAGTATGAAAATATAGCGCACGGAAATTACTGGGCGCGTAGGAGTATCCACTGTAGAAGAGCGACTCGAACAACGCGATCGATATCTTGACGTTGTGTGCGTTGGACGTTGCGAGAGCACGCTGGCCGATTCCGGCCAAGAGAGAGGTTCTATATCGATGACGAATCTTGATGGACTTTGACGGTGATTAGGGCTAGATTACCGATCAGTCTGAAGAGCAATTTCTGCGACGTTGTTTAACTTTAACCATAGTTCGATCATCTATGTCTCTAGAAACAATATCTTCACTGTTAATTAACTTCTATCTTAGTTTAATTGAATAACACAGTTCTCTCTCTCTCTCTCTCCAGGAATAGATTTCAGAAAAAAATTAAAAAAGAATTTCAGACAACGCATAATCCAAAATCAGGATAAGATGTCTTTAAGAGGATACTAGCGCGATTATCACAAATTACAGTGCAACCAAAATTTTTCAAACTCGCTTTACGGATTGCAAAATTTTTTTTACAGAATTAAAATACGCGCAAATAGAAAATCCGGATATGTCGATTACACAAGAAAATTGGACAAAAATTTAAAAAATCATTTACTTTTGGCTCACTATACTGTGATCTGACATTAAAGTGCTTGAAATATAAAAGTAATATAGTTTATATGAATAGTCAAAGTATTCACGAACCTCTCGGACTATTTACAGACTAACGACACTGAATTTGTAGAACTAAGATTAAAAATCTAAAACAAAGAAAATTCTGGTAAACAGAGCAGTAATTGTGTCTATATAGCAGTAGATGCTCATATTGCAGCGTTATCTTACAAGAGATAACGCTGCAATATGTTAGATAAGGACAGTCGTATATATTTGAGCAAGACAGAACGATATGCAATAAATAAATTAAAGATATCAATATTATCGATATTTTTATAATGTCTTCAAGACATTAGATCTCATGTCCCAATTTTGG
>NW_017306059.1:1845413-1860135 GCF_001594115.1 Trachymyrmex septentrionalis | reverse complement strand
TATATATTTGAGCAAGACAGAACGATATGCAATAAATAAATTAAAGATGTCAATATTATCGATATTTTTATAATGTCTTCAAGACATACATTAGATCTCATGTCCCAATTTTGAACTTTATGTTGAACTTTATGTTTATTCTATCCAAGACTAAAGTTGATGCAATATTGGAAAAACAATTTTATGTCCAAAAAATTGACGTAGTTCTTTCTTGATTTTAACAGATTCACGACTACTGTACTAGGGGGACCAGTGATCAAACTTCCACTTAGGAGGCAGGAAAAAAGCATGGCGGTGGTTTTCGCCGATTGGACAACGCTCGGGGAGCAAGGAGTGCGTTTCGAGCTGCGAAAACAAGGCAAAAGAATGAAGTAGGGACGATCGCGCCCGCGGGGATGAAACAACAATCTAATCGCGGACGCCATTTTGTTTCTGCCTACCGGAGCAGTAGTTGATATATGATCCCATTGGCTACCAAGCTGTTTGGTTCCCAGCTCTGTACCGGACGGCAGGCACGACCTCAACCTTATGGTGCCCGCTATATAAGCCGTACGCCCCAACGTTCTCTTCGGGTTGCCCTGGCAATTAAAATTCTTTTCCTCCCGCCATGGTTGCTCTCGCTGCTTCCCCGTCTCCGTGCTCGTCTCCTTCTCGATCTCCTCGTTCTCGACCTCCACGTCTGCTCCACCGTCAGCTTCCCCCTTTCTTCTCCCTCGTGTCTTCGTCGTCTCCCCCGGTCTGCCCGACACGATACGCGCCGGCAATTAAAAGTGCCCGCTCGCCCCGGACGTTTACACGATCCTTAACTCCTGGTAGCGCAAGGGTTAAGGGAACTGACGTGCTCGCTTAAGTAGCTGGTCAAGGGAAACGGGTAATTATGCGAAATGTCGGCGTTTCCGAGCGCTGCGCTGCGCGGCACTGCGCGGTGCGGCGCGGTGCGGCGCGAGCCGCATTATCGCGGAGTCGAGAGGTCTCGTCGATTCTACCGGCGCGGTGCAGCTTCGTTAACGATGCAGGGATCGGGAGGGATCGGGGAGGTCGGGATGTGCGATAGCTTGTATTAAGCTAACGTCGCCATTACAACGCATTAAAATCCGCGCACGGTATTCTCAAGCTGTCGCTTTGCCGCACGCCGACGATTCACAGGAATCGAATAAGAATCCAATAATAACGTTAATTTCTTTAAGCATTTATAATCGCGGACAGCGAGCTGCAATCACAATGGCCTCGGGAACCATCATTCCTGATTTTTTAATTAATACGAAAAAATTTGAAGAAAATTGCGAACGGAATTAAATCTGGATAAGAATACATATAAAAGAATAATTTCTGAAAATAAAATTACTAAACCCTAATACACATATGTTTTTCTTCAATACTAAATAAACATTTACTCTTATAGTAAATAACTATTTACTCAATAAAAATAATGATAGTCGAATTAATGGTTTTGTATCAAAAAAATATATGTTTGTAATTAGCAAATATGTTTACTTAAAACTTTTTAAACAATTTCTTAAAACGTAGTATTTTTCTAGTGTACTTGCGTTATAATTTTCTTAATTTTTATCATTGATTTTTTTAAACCAAATCAATCTTATAATTTATCATTTGATCAAATCTGATAATGTGTTCTATTCTTAATAACTTCTTTAAAACTGATTATCACGATGTAATTAAAAAAAATCGAAATTACGGCAATCGTGAAACTTTCGTGAATTAAAATTCTAGACAGAAATTACACTTTTGCAATCCGTTAAATCGTATGCAAATTTTTGCTATTTCTTTTTGATTCGTTATCGTTTGGTGGGATCATACTGCGTGTGAGTATCGTAAATTTACAAAACACCTCATCCTTAGTTCCGATTAAACCTCCAACACCAATTGGCGTTCGCGAGATACATTTAAATTCGACCTACATCTTACCCGCGTGACACTCGTCTGGCTCTTTTATCAGCCGTGGTTCAATTACCATGGTAAGTAACTCGCACGCGGTTACTTTCGAGCAGGTGAATCCGCTTTACTGGGTCGATTTATTCATTTACATTTACCTCGCGCGCTTACACCTGTTTCTTGCGCCAACACACAGTGATCAATGCTTCAACTAACGTATTCATTATTTGTATATTCTCTGTTCGTATTCCTATAAAGATTTTTATGGAAATAAAAAAAATATTAATCTTTAGAGGGGACGAAAATTTATTTTTAAAATCTTACTTTTAGTTTTTCTTTAGTGTCTAAAACTTTTAGAATGAATCTCACTTTGAAGAGTAAAAGTCTCACTCTTAAAAGTTAAAAAATTGTGTGTCACTCTTTAATAAAACTAACTCAATTTTCACTCTTTAAAGTGAGATTCTACTCCGAAAAATTGAGAGAGTAAGATTTGTTATAAATTATTGTTATATAAATTATTGTATTTCTTGTGTCTCAAAATATGATACTTGTTCAGCGCCACTCGTGGCTTTCACATTCAAAAGGTTTACAAAAATATTTATTATAATGCTAGCAATAAGAGCTAATTAAAAAATCGTTTACAGACAAATTTCTGCATTTTTTACAATTACGTTACGCTAAATTACATAAAGCTCAGATAAATAAAGCATTTTAATAACTAATATTCTTTCAAGTTGCGATTATTTGTTTAACAAAATTCTTGACCACAGTCTTTTCGGTTCGATCAGGTTCAAAGGCAAATGTAAACAGATGATAGAGATTTGTCACTACATTATCATAAGAATATCGTGCTTTTTGGTGGCACACGAGGTTTGATGGCGCCTAAGGTTGGACATTCCGGCCAAAACGCAAGGAACTAATTGCCGTACCTTCATCCTCGACCACCGCATTCCCGAAATGTTCGATCGTGGCGATTACGAATGTATAAAATACTTTCGCAATCGTTCGCTGCATTCTCCAGTCATAACTAGAGACAGATGGCTTTTTATCTACTTTGACAAATTGTCCCGCCCTATCATTTTTATTTATCATTTTTTTCCTACTTTATCTCTTCTATCCACAATGAACTTTGGTATCATAAGAAACGAGACGCAAGACGTCGTGACAACGTATAGAATTTGCGCCCACTTGTTAAAATAATTAAAAAAAAATCTTTTTAAAGAAACAATTTATGTAATACTATAATTATATGTACGTCAAACGATCTGTTCAGATTAATAATTTAGACTTTAGAGTAAAAAATGTTTTTATATGTAAAGCATCAATCCTATATATATAAAACAGCTGTAAGTATATAATTTATAAAATCAATATTAAATTCACAACTAAAAAGCACAGCTAAAAACTTCACTAATTCAACAAATCTATAAAGTTGTAATATACGGACAATGAGTTTCCTATGTTAAAGTAGCAAAGTCGAGCTAAATTAGCGATTTGTTAAACCATCAAATCTTCTTAATTATTAAATTGTCGCAGTAAGTTATAGCTTTGTACCACCTAATCTATTTTTTTCCATGTTAATTACCTATTTGTTTAGTTAATTAGTTCAGCTATTTAGAAGAACACGCATATATTGTTCCTCCTTCAGAAGATTTTCATCGTACGTTATCAACAAACGCAATTCTGCTATTAAAACGTGGACGGAATTAATTACGGAACCGTATCGGATTAACACAGATTGCCGACTGCGCCGTGCATTACCGCGCGCCGCGACAAGACAAAGAGAAGTTACTAATTTCGAACAAGTCTATATTTGGGGTCCCTCGCGTGTGCACCTCGCCATCGCCGCCGCTCCCTCCGCCACGAGACCCCGGTGTGCTCGTCCTTTTAATATCGTCGTCGGGGCCCCGGACACCATAATATGCGAGGTCCGTATATACGCGGGACCAGGTCCCGGGCCCCAGTGCTTGTCGGCCGTGGTATAGGATATAGGTACTGGGGCCTTAACCGTCGCTCCGGTCGCTAAGGCTAAGCGTGTATACATGTTCGGTGCATAAATAAGGAGCGCAGCTCGGGAGGCATTAAATCACGCGCGAGGATCGCGTGTGTGCGGACGGGATGGGGCAAGAGGTGGAAAGTACGGGGGGAGAGGAAAACGAACAGAAAGAAAAGGAGTAGGAAGAACGAGGAAAGGAGAAACGGAGGTGGGATGAGGGAGGAGCGCGGGTGCAACGCGCGGATAACCCGAACCACCGGATCCATCCGTGCAGGATGCATCCTCACGGATTCGCGGCGCTACGTCCGCGCGCGCGGGCACGCACCCCCGCCGAGCCAATATGCCCCTTGCCATCAACCGTTGCCCACCTTCTTGAGTAGTCCCGCGATTATGCTGAGAGGTAACCGTGCGGACGGCGCGGCGGACATGTCTTGGAGTCCGGTTTCGGGGATACGCAAAGTGATGCACCGCGGGCATCGCAATTAAATCGTTGCGCGATCGAATCCTGTCGCGAATTGCGTTGACTTCCGATTACTTCCGATTAGCTTACGCACTTTCCTTAGCAGGCTGATTTTACCGATAAATGTGACAGATGAAGAAATGAGTCTTCCCATTATTTAAAGAATACGTATTTCAAAATAATGACATGAATAAAGACAATTAAAAAAGTTCAGCATATACTAATCTTTCGCGTGATTATTTTGTAACAATTAAAAACAATTAAAACTTTTTTTTCTTTACGCAGACATAAAAGAATCGATGAGATAAAGTAATTAGAAATTTAACACACTGAATGATTCTATAAACTTTCTTGTATATTTCCGAAAATGAATAAGAAGACTGGTAACGCTGGAGCTTCGTAGTTTATCTGCTTATACATGTGTAAAAGATATCTTAAATCGTGTGTTTACACTCCCCTAGTCTCTCATCATACCACATAAATAATTTGCGTAATATGAACATCGTACAGATACAGGAATTTTTAAAAAATACTCAACGATGACAACAGTTGGAAAATTTCGACGCAGTAGTGGCGAGACCAAGACAGACTGGTAGGTACATGGTAGATACGGGGGTAGATTAGGGGTAAGGAAGTTCTTGAGGTAAACACTGAACTCAATTCGCGAGCGCCGTCCGAATCCCGTAACGAGACGGCCGCGTAAAGTGGAGAAGAAGAAAAAAAAACGGAGGTAGAGCCGAACGGTATCCAAAAACGCCTCGTGCAATCTATCACGCGCAAAGAGCGCAGCAAGAAGCGAAGTTAGGAATGTTAATGTGGGCAGCAGGAGCAGGCAGTCGGTGCGCATGCGCCACCCCCCGCGGAGCCAATCACCGCCCGAGAAATGGTAGCTGCGCCCGAGTCAGCTCCTCGCAAGCACCATAAGCCCGGGAAGATGGAAGAAGAATCGCACAGCTCCTCTTCGCGTTCTCTCTTCTCCTCCTTCTCTTCTGCCCTTCAGTCTCCTTCTCCTTCCATTTCGACATTGGATAAAACGCGGAGGAGGGAGGCGTGGAAACGAGGCAACAGCGAGAAAGAGCGAGAGTAATGAGAGAGGAGAGAGGAGAGCCCGACTGTGGAAGCCCGGACGCCGATGAGGACCTGTAGAAGGAGGAAGAGGCTGATTGCGTCCGGGGCGCGTAAATCTTGTTGATGGAAATTGTTCGCGGACCTTCAGTTTGTTCGGCGATTACATCCTGCGGTGAACGCGTTCGCCGGTAGCGGGGCCTCCTCTCTCTCTCTCTCTCTCTCTCTCTCTCTCTCCCCCTCTCTGTTTTTCCTACTCCTATCCTCTCTTTCTCTCTCGTTCCCGTTCCCTATACCTATCCGTCCTCCGGAGGACCTTTTTCTTCACGGACGCCGAGATTAATGAGCGCACCGCTCGGTACTTTTAATTCCGAAGAGCGAGTGCAAATAAGTACCGCCATCCGTCTTGCCCGCCAATTACCACCGGGCAGAGAGAGCCCTGTGTTCTCTCTCTTTGTCTTTCTCTTTCTCTCTCTCTCTCTCTCTCTCTCTCTCTCTCTCTCTCTCTCTCTTTGTCTCCTGTACTCTCATTTTAGTTTCCTCCGCCGCCGTATCTCTTTCTCTTTCTGTTTCTTCTGCCTATCCGCGTCTTTACGCAACGCGAGTACTCGTCGCATTTGGTATTTGTGCCGAAGAGATTTCTAGTCGAGTCTGGATCTCGCGAGGGGCTGATGGATACCGAGTACGTCAGTAACTGGTAGCACGTAATGAAGATGCCGTCCTGCGCGCCGGCGACTTTTTTCCTTAGCCTCGTTCCTTTATCCTCTTTTCTTCTTCGGATTTTAATTCGCACATCACGCGCATTAACTTCAACGTATGTTACTCACGGTGCGTATATTCCGATTTGCGTCTCGCCGAGTAACGAATGCGTTGAATTTGCGAACGTGTAGCGCGCGCGTGAATGTTTCTCTTCGGGGACGAGGAGTAACTACGGATAACGGGGAGAAAAGATTCTCACGCGATGCCCTTACGCGAGTAGTGGAGCACGTACGAACTTCGTTAACTCTCAAGTTTATTAACTCTCACGCTATGGCATTGGGATATAACGTATAGCTTTGTTCGCCCAAACGACAGGAATATCTTCTAAATATAAAAACACTACCTGTCGAACCTATCTCGCGAACGATTATTCTGATGCAGAATGCTATTCATCGACAAAAAAATGGTAAACGAAATTTGATAAAAGATCCCTCACTAATCATATGAAAAAGTGGTTCCATAGTCAAATTAACTGAAACTATGATACTTGGTATAGTTTATGAGATGTTGATTATACTAAGAAAAAGATACTTAAAAGTTTATTTGTGGGATATATCTATTTCATTGAAATAAATCCCTATTTAAACACGACGAAATAAAATTTAATTTATTTCTCGCATAATAAATATAAACCGTGTATTTTATTTATTTATAGTTAATGAAAGATATATATTTCATAGAAATATATTGTATATTTCGTTATCACAGTCAAATTTTTTTGTAATCAATAAATATTGAAGGAAACGTCACATATAATATTAAATTAGTGATATTTAATTAAATAGGAAACGTCACATACGAGATATCTGAAAATAATTTTGTAAGAATCTTAACTACCTAACTTTTTTGATGGTCCACCAAAATTATTTGTATATGGCAGAATTATTTGTATCTACCTAATTTTTTTAATTCTTCAGCAAAATTGCTCTTTCAGTAATCTTTTCGGACTGATTAGACCTAAAATAACAACTTTCAAATGGTGCTACAACAAAATCTGTCCTTTTGATGGTTGTACTTAGGAGACTTTTGATCAACATCTCTATGAAACTACAAAATATTAGTTTCAGCCAATTTGGCAGCTAAAACCATTTGTTTCCATAATTAGTGGTCCTTTTTACTCGAATGTTTGGATTCAAGACTTATCACCGAGGAGAGTAATCAACGAGACTGCATTTGCTGCGCGATATTCAGAGACAATGTTTTATGTATATATATATATATATATATATATATATATATATATATATGCGTTCTGATTTAATCTCGAAGTTTATTGCAATTCCAAACTTGATTTCCAAGTAACCGTCACGCAGCCGATGAACAACTGATACGTTACACCCACGTCCGAAACTGTCTATAGACGCGAACGCACGCAGTCTCATACCGCACGAGGATCCCAAATTAGAGGAATGTCTGATTTACATCTCGAGATATCCCGGATGAAGCTATAAATAATTTCGGTGGTGGAATGTTAATGCGACCCTAGGCCAGAAAGGACTGAGCGAATGGTCCGCGGACCTCCAGTCCGCGCTCGACGTCCAGTCAAATTGGAAATACTACTACCATCACCAATCTGTTGTTCCCCTTCACCAAAAACAGCGACGAAAACAATTCACGTTAATCTCACGTAGAACGATCGAATATATTATATATTAATAGTCTAAATCACACGCGGCCGGTTTTCGCGTTGGTAAACACAATTTAATTGATTCATTGCCTTTTTCAAAGAAAGATTAAAAGGATCGTTTCATCGTGAGAGTAATTATGTGAATTGATAACGCTCTTAAATATATCTTTTTATAGCGTAACGTTTAATGAACAGCGAACTACTCGAGTATCGCTAGAAATCGCCCTTCCTGAGAATTCCGTTGTGCGACCTATATACGATGTATCTTATACCGCGGCGTTAGGTGAAGATAGCGAGAGAGATGTACGGGGGATGTGCGAAAGCTGAGACAGGGACAGAATGAAGTGTGGGGGGTCACACGAGGGTACGGGGAGGAGACACGGCGTAGAGCAGGACGGAGGGAGAGTCGAGCTGTCAGAGGCAGAGACGTTCTGGGATGGCCCCCATCCTAGTCCTCGCTCTCGTCGTCCTCCTCGTCTGTAATCGTGGGGGCGGTAACGTAGTCCTGTGCCCGACAGGATCACATCGCCACGCCGCTACTGTACCTATATACCTACGTACGTACAGCACAACGCGTGGCGTTGCCCTGCCTGGCAGGCAAGTAACGCGGACTGCCAATCTCGGCCGCCTAACGCAAAATCAAGTCGGAGATTGTCCCATTGTATAACCTGGCGCTCCTCGCTCGCCCGCCTTCGAGAAGCTTGTGAGATAACTGTCGACCTCGTGCACAGTTACACGCCACCATCCCGAAGGCGTGGAGGTGAAATGGATGATATCGCATAATAAATTATTACGACCTGCGATAATTGATACTAGATTGAGCAATATTGTATCAAATACAATACGAAAGAAAAAAACTACTTTTCTAAAGTACCTAAAAATTTAGCTAGATACAGAGCTGAAAATAAATTTGTTAAATAATTATATAAGACAACTCAAACTGGTTGCTAGAATGTCAACACTTTTTGCAGCATTATCCATTATGCTTTAGCGTCCCACGTAATTATTGTGATAGTTCAACAAAATTATTTTCAGATTTGTCTTATTTTCAGATCTAGCTAAATTTTCAGATACTTCAATAAAATTCTTTCCGTAAAAAAAGAGTGATGCTAAACAGATGAAAGGAAAAGCAAAAAAAAAATGGAATGTCTAAAATCTAATATATGTTATAAAACTGATTTATTATATACATAACACATCGCGTTGCCTATGTCAGTATTCGTGAGATAGACTGGCGATTAAAGCGATTAATCCGACAAGTAGTTAATTTTGCTGTATGACTTAGTCATCGCCTCCCCCAGGAACATCCACAAGTAACAACTTTCTTCATGGAGTATGACATATACGCTGTGATTACTGGATGAAACAGAATACGGGACGCAATTGATCACAACATTAGAGATATCGTCGAGAGTAACCTGATCTGCGGGGTAAGATAAATAAGCCAACAATGTATGGTGAGAGGGTCAAGAAATACTTGGCATCTAGTATCTTCTCTATTATTTACAAGGAATTACTTTTTAGGAAGCCCGATATAACTGTAAATAATATTATAATGACAATTATAGAAAAATACTATTTATATTACGTATAATACATAATTCATTTAAAAACAAAGTAAAGTATTTTTATATCTTAATTTATGATTTAATCGAACCACTTCACGATCAATATAAGAATAACTAGGAATAAATTTATTCATTATCAATTGATATTATCAATTGAAATTTACAATACATACAGAGCCATTAATGTGATTCGAGTGAAGGTAAATCAATATTGTTCCCTTAGAATTTATATAGATTCGCGTTTAATTCGACCATATTTTTCGACGACGTGTGCAGAGTTAAATCATACGGGATTAAAACGAAAGGTAACCAATCCGCGTCGAAACACAGCGATTCTTGCGCCGCAATTTCGCACGCATTCGATCAATCGATCGCGCTTTTCCTCGCTCGCAATCTCAATGCGAAATTAATAGGTCTCCTCCACGTGGAACGAGCACTTTGTGATTCAATTGAGATTCTTTGGGATTTCAGAACGGATAATATTCCAAGTTACAAGGAAAAAGGAAGGGACAAAGCGCGGACGCGAAAAAGAAGAAGAAGAAGTCGGATACGCTGCATCTCCTCGAGTTCGGAGTCCGTCGAGACGAAGCCCGCTATAATTTCAGCATCGATCATTCGCGAAGCGCCGGTCTCCCGCGCAAAAGCGTCGACGAGTCACAGCAAAACCTACACGCGCGGCATTGCAAAAAGAGTTACCGTACCAAGAACACGGAATACTTTATTCATTTGAACAGGGGTTGGCACAGGGGAAGGGCTCGAGGGGTGTGTCGGGGCGCAGTCATGTTTCGACGATAGAGTATATAGAGAGATGCCAATAAATATGTCCCCATCGAACATGCAATATGTATGCCGATGTCTGCCAATCCGCGGATAAGACTCGCGGACCCAATTCACCACGACTTGTCTCCGTTTCTTCCTCTTCATCTTTTTCTTCGTCTTCTTCTCGTTCCCGAGGCCCGACGTCGTCGACGCTGCAAAAAAGGCCCCGGCTTACGCGCGAGCGATCTAATGGACGTATTGAGACGAGATGTACCGCCACGACGATGATAATCAATACTATGCAGGGTTCTTAAGTCGAATCTTGGTGGTCAGATGTTTACACGGAGGTTCTGCGTTATCCCGTGTCACTTGACGCATGTCCGCAGTACTATACTGACAGCACAGAATCTTTTTATCAATTTTAATCCCTAATACATACAATGATTTTCCAGTCCTTTATTACGATGGATCATTCATGTTTCAAATTAATTTTATTATGATAGATCATTCATGTCCAAATTAATTTTCATCACTTTAATGAATATACAAAAATTATTAAGTGATTCTTTAACATATTTAGAAAATATAGTAAGGTTGCATATCTTAAAAAATTGTACATAAACGTTATAATTACGTGAAGCCTCTAGTTTAAAAAAAAAAAAGAAATGTACACGACACAAATGACTCGTGTGCGTGTATTAAGAGTTAAAACATAAACAAAAAATCATTTATATTATATAAAATTATCATGTCAGAACGCGCGCGCACGCGCGACTTTGATCTAGTCTATTTTTTCATACAATTATAAGAACTTTTTGAAGAAACAATTGGCATTGCATATTTGCAAGTGGAATTAATTTTATCGTAATTAAACTAATAAAGCAGATATTCCATACAACACAGATTATTCCAGCAATACTGCAATAACATTATTAATAACGTTATAACAATAATGCAAGCTTCTGTACAATATACATATAGATATATGTAGAAAAAAAATTTTTTTTAAATTCGTTAATCATATGTCAATTTAGAAAAAAACGATCAAGTGTAAATGTGAAACTAAATTAGCGATTTGTGAGATTGTATACGTCAAGTAGAAGAGTCTGACTTACAAAGACAAAGCAACATTTAAATAAGTCGCGGGAGAGAGAGATTGGTATACCAAAGTTTGAGTCCCTTTTTGTCGCAGGTGAAAGGAAGACGATCGACTCTCATCGGGTGGTCGCTGATCGCGACGGATAGACGTCCGATCTGGCAGCAAAACATTCGCTGATCCGGCGTATTAACGATCTCATCAATAAAGCTTTCCTTCGTATCCACACAGACAGTCGTGAGGCCCCAGAAACATGACGCGAATCGATGAACCCTCCCTCCCGGTATCGCGCAAAAAAAATCGCCAATTTGTTGAATGCATTGGCCATAATTTTACGAGAAAAACCGCATTTTGTGTGCGTCGGGCCCGAAGGACTGTACACGCCGGTACAAATGTCGTGTACAAATGTCGAATCAGACAAGATCCTCTTTTTCGACTGACATCCATCGGAATTGGTATACGTCACATGTACCAACCGCGAGATAGAATAAAAGAGACTTTTTGTGGTGATTTCTTGATGACAAAAAGACATTCAGAAAAATCCTCATTGCAATAATCACTGCTAATATCCATATTACCATAATTTTAATTTCTGGAAATGTTCGTTTCTACCTAATGTAGATTTACTTCGATTTACTTACTTAACGAATACTATAGCGAATATTTGTAATTAGTTTTTAAACGAAAAGTTTAAGAAATTATAATTATCTATATTTAAGTGTTTGATATCTTTGATTGATCTTTATTTAATTTATATTTGTTTACGTGGACAATTTAGATACTATTCTAAGTGACAGTTTATCTTATTGAGTAGTGCAACTACCATGGTATATAATTACATAATTTTCTAATAAAGTCTTAATATTTTATTTTTGTAGCTTCCATCTGGGATTGAATTTTCAAATGGAATTGAATCCATGATGTCGCGTCTTCTTCTACCTGTTCCATTAGTTGCTGCTGTGGTGGTGGTGGTGGTAGTGGTGGTGGTAGTTGTTTTATGGCATCGGGGTTTACAACAACATTTCTTACATTTCTTTGTTTTAAAAAAGAAGGATTCCTTCGCACAGAACAGAGAACGTCGTTATTTTTCGGAAATTTATCGATAAATGGAATGTTTGAATTAAGACTTACGGATTCCTGGAACATGGCACACACCACGATCGTCAAGATCAAGAACACCACTGATAGTCTCATATTGTATTCTTGTGTTGCTAATGTTTGCACTGTGAATACTCGCGTCGCAGTAGCGACATTTATACTGTGCCGCTGAATAACAATTTACTTGTTAAGCATTGACAATGAATATGGTACACATCTGTTTTGCCATTTGTCATAGCTCACTGTCAAGTATATTCCATATAATAGAGAATAATAACAAAGTATCAATATGTTCCGCATTCTTTTAGGCACATGTCTCTGATATGAAACAATTGTTATACTCACAAGTCGTATTAAGTTAAATGCAAATACTGTTGTACCATTTTTTTTTTATATACTTATAATAGTTTAAATCATTTATACACACACACACACACACACACACACACACACACACGCACGCACGCACGCACGCACGCACGCACGCACGCACGCACGCACGCACATAGTATTTTATTTTATTTATCATGGTGTCCAGCAAAATCTGGCTAGTCAATTCAAGGATAATTCCAGAACATTCCAGGTAAAAATCCTGGCTTTTCCAGAATTTATCCCATCCATTAATTTTCATTATTTAATTAATTTTCATCAATTTGCACATTATTGTATGCTTTATATTTAAGTTAAGATTCTATATCACAAGAATGAATTAAACAAATTTGGAACAATATTATTTATTACTTAAATAATATCAAACATACCGTCAACACAAACAATTTGTCTACTACCTATGTTCTATTTTAGATATTAAATTCAAGTTTCTTATTTTCTATTCGTAACTTATTGTATCTTTAACTTGGCGTGAACTAGGTGGTAAAATATCTAAAAGTATCTTAAATCTAAAAGTACTTCAAAAAATACAACGGATCTCCCACTAAATAAAAATTCAACCACAAATAAAATATTCAAAATTATAAGAAAATTATGTTTATTAAAATTTTAATCAAATTAGTAACAATTTTTAAAGTTAAAGAAATCAATGTGTAGGTCGTGACATACTCGACCTAGCCGGATTAAAGAAGGACTTCCCCAAACACAATTTTTCTTCTTATTTTTTTCTTTTTTTACGCTTTAATTTTTTTTAGAAAGAATGATACATTCCAGGCAAGTCCTGAAATTTCAAGGGTTTTCTAAGAATTTTCCAGAATATATAAAATTCCAGTATAATTCCAAGATCCATGGATATTTAAAAACCGCTGGACACCATTGTTTATGCATAAACTTTAGTATTTTATAATGTCGATAACGATTTAATCCCTCAAGTGACATCTCTCAAATAAGAATTCAGACGTAGATCAGTATTAAATTTTGGCGAAATACCGATCCTGTACCGAAAAATGAGTTTCCTATTTTAAATATTGGACCAGTATTTAAAAAACATTGATATGGTATTAATCCAATGATCAATATAGAAATATTAATCCAGTACATTTTCATTACATTTTCGGTGTTTCTATACTAAAATTATCCAAATTCAATATATTACATCAAATGTCATATTGAGACAGTACACCGTCAATATATTTGTATCTGTATTTAGTAGTCATTCCGTACTGTAATAGTACTGTATTATAAGTCTTAACCCGTTGCTATCATCCCAGTATTCCTTTAGTATCATATCTGTACTGACATATAAATTGGACTAGCAACCTCGCCAATAGTCAATTCCTACTAGGGCTTTTATTATATGTATTTATATATATTTAAAAAAAAATAGAAATTTAAAAATATGACCTAACAGACGTCTGTTCGTCTTTTTTTAGAATTTTAAAAGTTAGCGTTTTTCCCTATAATACCGGAATATATTTGAATATACTTATCCGACGTTGTTTCCGCATGCATGCATGCATGTAACAATTACATCATATCAGCGACATATGCCTAAAAGAATGCGGAACATATTGATGCGTTGTCATTATACGAAATATATTTAACAATGAGCTACGACAAATGGCAAAACAGGTGTATACCATATTCGTTGTCAATGCTTAACAAATAAATTGTTATTCAGTGGCACAGTATAAATGTGCTACTCGACGCAAGCATTCACAGTGCAAGATTAGCAGCGCAAGATTGCAATATGAGACTATCAGTGGTGTTCTTGATCTTGACGATCGTGGTGTGTGCCATGTTCCAAGAATCTGTAAGTCTTAATTCAAACATAACCATTTATCGATGAATTTCCGAAAAATAACGACGTTCTCTATTCTGTGCGAAGGAATCCTTCTTTTTTAAAAAATCAAGGTCAAGGAAATGTAAGAAATGTTGTTGTAAACGCCGATGTAAAACAACCACCACCACCACCACTACCACCACCACAACCACCGCAGCACCTGCAGGA
>NW_017306059.1:1841341-1845313 GCF_001594115.1 Trachymyrmex septentrionalis | reverse complement strand
TAAGAAATGTTGTTGTAAACGCCGATGTAAAACAACCACCACCACCACTACCACCACCACAACCACCGCAGCAACTAATGGAACAGGTAGAAGAAGACGCGACATCATGGACTCAATTCCATTTGAATTTGAAAATTTAATCCAGAATGGAAACTATAACAAATTTGTTGAATTTGAAAATTCAACTACAGATGGAAACTATAAAATGTCAAGACTTTATTAGAAAATTATATAACTATAATTGCATTACTCAGTAAGATAAACTGTTACTTAGAGTAGTATCTAAATTGTCTACGTAAGCAAATCTACATTGAATAGCAATAAAGATGTATCAAACGCTTAAATATGGATAAATATAATTTCTCAAACCTTTCGTTACAAAACTAATTACAAATATTCGTACGCTGTTGGAAAAAATGTGTCAAATTTTACATAAATCGCACGTCCCAAATGGTTCATATCAATTTTTGAAAGGTAATTTAACACAAGATGAATATGTTGAATTATACACAAATATTATGTAAGAGAATAAATAGATAATATCGTCACGATTTGTAAACAAACCGTGAAAACATTTTTTTCAAAAAATTAACATTTATAATATATTAAATCAACCTACATTTTATTCATTCATCTTAGAATTTACGTTTTAGGACACTATTTTTATATTATTTCACTTATTCATACACTCTAAATTTTTTAGAGTAAAATTTCACTCCATAAAAAGTGATAGTTGCGTCAGTCCGGTAAGAGTGAATTTTACTTCATTCCTTAAGGAATAAATTTCTTAAAAGGGATCAACTTTAATGATTAATATCTCGCTTCGTGAGGCAGAGCAATGCTTTTTTTCTGCCAGATTCGTTCGTTTTGTACAAAAACGTACTGAATGAGCCTAATTTCATCAAGATTTGATGTAGGGAGAAAATTTAACATTTACTTTCAGTCTTCTCAGAGAGTGAAGTTATTCATTCTCTACAGATATTGAAATTTGACTCTCGTTTGAAATGATTCTTCACTCTCTAAGAATGAAAATTTCACTCCTACCGGAGTAAAATTTCACTCTCAAAAATTTAAAGTGCGAATTCTTTTGATACTAAGAAATGTTAAATATCAATTTAACACAAAATCTTTAAATAACGTAATCACATTATGTTGAATTAACACTCGAATATGTTAAAAAATTTAACACAAATTGTTAATAAGAACATGAGTGGACGTTTCCAACACAAATACACAATTTTTTTACTGTGTACATGTTTAGATCTTCACATTGATGCGCTCGAACTGGTTAATTGACGCTAGACAGATGCATACTTGCTTTTACCGTTCTGTTAACCGTATCAATTCTACGCGCTCGGCTACGCAAACAAACCACGTATTTTCGGATGTTGACTCAGTGTGGAAATGTACATCGAAGAAATATTTGCCTTGATTCCATATACCTACTCGATGTATCTTGAATGCAGGATTTTTTCATAATAAGGATTTTCTCCATACAATTTTTTTCAGATTTGATTAATTAGAAAAGTAAAATCATTGTAATTATTGTCTTCTACATTACTATAAACGATAAGATTTTTAGATCAGAGTGTGATTACTCCAAATTGCTTCTATTTATTGTACTTTTATGCTTCTATTCAAAATAATCGAGCGATCTATTTTATCAGTAATTCACAGATGTAAAAAGATAAGTAATTATAATTCTAAATGATCATAACATCCGACTCCGTTTACATTTAATAAAAAACTGAAGAACTACCCCACAATACTTAATGTTTATGCATAATCCACGTCGGCATACAAGTGCCTCGATTAATGGGTCCTAGATTTATTTGCTGCACAGGGGAGCGATTTTATTTCTATTCTCGGCTCGAGCTCGCGCGATTTAAGTGCAGATTTCCGGTGAGTCGCGCGAGATAACGTCATGCGAGAAGAAGTTCCGCTTCACGATCGCCCAACGAAAAGGAAACATAAAGAGGGGCTTTTCTTCCCGCGCGCGCTCGTATATCATGGTCTCGTAATAATATCTAGTCGCTTCCGATCGCAAGCACCGACGTGTAACACCGTCACATACCACGTGCGTCGTGATAACTCTTTTCTAGAATGCTATCGCGATTATTTATTGTTTATCGCATTTTGGATTTTGCTTCAAAATTATTTTCGAAGTTAGGAATAAGCTTTGATATACCTAACAAAAAAATCTATATTATAAAAATACATTAGATATCATCTTTAACATTATACTTATTGTATTGTCAAATTAATTATACCGTATATTCTCAGGTATTACATCAATAATAAAGACAATATTAACATATATATGTAGATATATCAAAATATAACATTTAAAAAATATAACATTTGAAAAATTATACATCCGCAAATATTTTTGGATGAATTCTCTAATATTATAACTATTATGCAGCCACACGAAATAAGCAGCTCATTATGCGCTTTCATAAAAACACGTTTGATCGCACGTGCTCAAGGCGTGCTAAAGTATTCATATATTGATGCGTGCAACTCATAGTGTAAACGCGTGGCGAGTACATTTTGCGTGGGGTATCGAAAATCCATGAACTGAATTACAGTGTGGGTTCCGTTATACGACGAGGGGCTCCGTTTTTGTCCATGGGTGGTAAATTCGTTCACCAATGCAGTAACGTACTACCACACAAAAAACGAATGGAGGGACCTCGAACGTTTGTATTATTTATGATAATTTTCGTATCCTTTTGCAATTTCTGTGAAAATTTTTCTAAGAACGAAGCATGAATTCTGAAAAAATTGTAATATATTATTTATATAAATATTCTATTGCTTACTTTATGTTTGTACAACTTCGTTAATAAGATATTGAAATTTAAAGACGAGTTCTTCACTTTGAATTATTTTGAAACTTATCATAATTTGCTTTGCGACATTACAATCAATGTTACGAGCAATATTTAAGAGCGACTCTTTCGATTAAGCCGTCATTTTATGATACTATCACGTTTTGTAGAAGAATTAAGGAACTTTACGTTCGGTGAAAGTATCGATTAAGATTGCACACTGGACTATTTTGGCAGAATGAAGAAGGACAAGGCAAGTTAACTGACGCTCGTTACCGCTAAACTATTCTTAAACTAAACGGTTTATCACCTTAGCCTTGCTGGTAAGAACTGTACAATTACTAAGTGGCTTTACCAGCTAGATTCGTGAGCGAGAACTAAAATATGGTAAATCGTAAAACTCGCGCCGTTTAAAACAAGGATCTCCTATGCACAGAGACATTCTACTATCAAATTAATTTGTAATCTGCACAATCCTCCCCTCTATCATCCAAGTAACTATAACTTTTATTGCCTCGCAGCTGTGCCATCGTTCTGAAATAGCCTCATTTGAGATAAAATGTTGTCGAGTCAATACATATAGAAACTCTGAAAATATCAGAAACGTATCGAGAGTGTCGTATCAATATTCATTTCACAAAAAGAATCATATTAATGCGGAATATTAAGTAAAATTGTGATAAACTCCTCTGAGTAACTCCTGCTTCGTCAATATAGATTCGAGAGTGTGAATGAAAATAAACCAAGTGATGTAGCATCGGTTATATTTCTTCACGAGCGATAGCGGATGAATTCATGCGCGAAGTTGTGCGGAACGATCGGCCCACCGTATGATCATCGTATATATGGGGCGGAGAAACGAGGGATGAACGTGTCAGAAGCAGTCCCTAGGGTCTAATTATGAGTTTGTACAGAGGGTCGGTTAGTCGACTCCGCCGCGTAAGGAAAGGGCCCTATTGACTCATTGACCGAAATATCTTCATTGAGTATCTAGAATGAATTAATAGCACGTACATGCCAAGTGTAGCATAATGAACGGATACGTCTGACATTGTCAATCTGGCAAAATCTAAATAATTATAGCGACTAGGCTCGCTTTCTTATGGCACATGCATGCCCACATATACAACGTGAAGAC
>NW_017306059.1:1826278-1841241 GCF_001594115.1 Trachymyrmex septentrionalis | reverse complement strand
TATAGCGACTAGGCTCGCTTTCTTATGGCACATGCATGCCCACATATATAATACAACGTGAAGATTGGAGCGCGGACTGGACTTTAACATAAAGCATGAAAAAAATCAATCAATCAGTGTCTTTTATTTCATGAAAAGGAAGGAAATGAAGGATCTTATCTACGGTGCAGCCCCAATAGAAGGAATAAGGAATTAAGAATAAGAAATAATGATTCCAACACCTATCAGGAATGGTGTATTCCGATATATTCGATTTCTGATAAGTTGAAAGTCTTTATTCCTTATTCCGTCTATTGTGACTGCATCTTAATTTGCCCTTAATTTTCTTATGTCTTATGTGTTACGTATTGTGCAAGATACTGTACTCCCATCTTGATGCTGAGAGGTAGAGAAATAAAGAATTCAAAAGAACCGTCGGTTTCAGAAAGTTTTTAAATGCTATCAAATACGACCGCGCTCGATGTCAGAATCAAGATTGAGCGATCGCGTTGCCGGATCGCGCAACCATAAATAATCCCACAGAAATCGTGGTGTCATTAAGATCTCGTCGCGCGTCGATGCTCGCACGGTGTAAGGTGCGTGTCTCGAAGAAACCGGGAAGAGCGACGGCGAGGGATGAACGTTGGGGCCGGGGTGTGATGAGCGGAGGTGGGGTCACGAGTCGACGGAAAGTTCGCCCCGGCAATATTTCGCGGCGTGGTCGGACAAAAGGGGACACAATGCCGAGGGCAGGATCGATTCTCCTCGCTCGAGAGAAGAGGATCGCGGACGGGAGGACCAGGCTACGCTGGTTACGTTGCACGAGAGACGCCGAGTAGACCGGCCCACATTGTTGCCGAAACGATGCTCACCGTTGGGCTTGGGGAAACAACGAGCCACCGGACTCCCGAGAGGTGTAATTAATCACTTTTTGTTGTGCAAGGTGAAGAGAAAGAGAAAGAGACAGTGGGGGGAGGGGAGAGAGAGAGAGAGAGAGAGAGAGAGAGAGAGATTTCCGAATCGCGCGTTGGGAAGCTTTCGAGGATCGGCACCGCGAGTCGATGACCAGGCACTGTAATTTCCGAATAAATCGATTTAAAATCACTCGGTAAATGAAGAAAAAATATTGTAAGCGTTAAATCTTAGTCTTAGAATAACTATGTTCAACAAATTCTATTATAATTTGGTAAATTATACTTATTATGGAAATGTATATGTGTGTGTGTGTGTGTGTGTGTGTGAAAATCATATCAAATTATTCAATTAAAAGATATAATAATTACGTATTCAACTTTAAATAGCATCCTTCTATTAAAAAGTTGCAAAAATTTTTTGGCTTAAAACTTTTATAATTGAGATTAACTAGATTGATCAATTTCTACTAATGTCAAATACGTTTCTTAACATTTCAATTCGGAATAAAAATTTTGCTTGCATATAAGTTTCTTATAAATATGATGTAACGAAAATATTAATGTCTAATGTTAATTTTGAATGTCATATTCTTGTTACGATATGATTGCTTGATTTGTGAGTTAATGCTTTATGTAATGTGCAAAACTACTATGCTTCGCTATTTCTGTTATTTCAAGTTTATCTGTTGTAATCTAACTACAGCAGGCTTGTAACAGCAGGCTTGTAACAGCAGTTTTGCTGATGTCTTGCCATTTGCTTTGCATATGTATGCATGCGTTGCAATAAAGAATTATAAAGAATTATAACATATGGAATTATCGTGTAAATAAATATTGTAATTAACATTATTATATTTCTTAAAATCCCTCGTACAATGTCACGAACGTCATCATCAAAAAGATTTCTGACACTCGGACCTTTACGAATCGCGAATAATCGTAGTGAAATATTATTCGCATGCGTTTCTCTCTCGTCGCTTCCCTTCTGTCCCACGTTCCCACGACAAAGATCAGCGACCGACAGTCGCGCGGTTCCCTCGAGAGGCCCGAGAAGCTTTTCGGCTATGATCCGGTAATTACCAATGGAGCTAGAGGTCGTTGGGGCTGTTAACGTTCGGCGGCTAATGGTATGCACGCCGGCAATAAAAAGCCTGGAACAACGGACAGAAATCAAGGGAAAAGAAAATAGACGGGTGAGGAGAATGGGTGGTAGTGGCGGCGGCGACGGGGGCCAGAGGAGAGAAGTCGGCGAACGCACGATGAGGAGAGGCTCATATGCTTGCACACATACGGCGGCTAACACCGGCGAAACAGGGCTCCGAAACGACTTTACGGGAATTACACCCGCGAAATCGGGGAGATATGGAGCCGCGAAATGCGATGTGGTCATCCGTCACTCCCGCGGCCTGCGATGTCCGCGCCTGCCTGGTCGACTGGCTGCCTGCCGGTTCGCCCGGGTCTTCTCATCTCCTCACGCACAGGTGTTGGGTTCCCTCCGCGAGAGTAGTAGAACTCAGTAACACTGTCTCGTGGATGCATTGCCACTTGATAATGGACTCGCCAATGAGCACTCTCATGTAAAGATTAACTCTCTTGCACGTGCTACGATACACATGCTCCTCAATTTTACAGGGTATTCTAAAGGATGAAAACTGTATAATATATACAGCGAAGTCAATTATTATAAATGCATAAAACTGTGAATAACTTTATTAAGTTTATCAAGGCAATAAAAACGCAAGAATTGTAAATATTTTTTATTTATAATATAGGAGATTAGTAACCAGTTTGAGCATTCTACATAATTGTTTTTTATAGTTCAATAAATTATTTCCACATCTGTATTTAGCTAAATCTTTAGATAATTCAGCGCAAAATTGTTCCTTCCGCGTTGATATAATAGATGTAAAAGAGAATAGTGAATAATAGGACAAATTCAAAATCTAGTACAATTTATTCGAGAGTGATTGGGGAAAATGATGAGAACAAAATCACGCAGGTGGAAGGAAATGGCATTGCTCGCATTGCTCGAGGTTTGATTTATGAAGCGATGACGCTTTAAATGGATGTCCCAAGCGTGGATCGTAACGCGATCTGACCACACACAACGCGTGTTCCCGACCGATATCACTCGCAATATCTCTCTCTTACAGTGTATAAAGGCCGAAATTAATGTTATTCCTAATGTCACGTGGAATTTACATGTCGAAATTATAACATACAGAGCGACCGAATGCGAGAATGTCGCAACGCATTTACGTACAACGCCCGCGTCTGAAGTAGCGCGCACCTTCCAGCAAGAGAGGAAGAGGAAAGAATTTACGTCTTTTTATAATACTGTGTGATGGCAGCGTTCTTTTTTAACTCTCACGAGAGAATGCTCTCAAGGGAGGACAACGACGAATATATCCCCGGAATTCCATTCTACATCAGCACGCATAACTCGGTGTTTCGGGCAAAAACTCATTAAGATGACCCCCACAGAGTCCTCCTAGACAAAACTGACAATCCTGATGATTCTGATCCTGGCAGACAGGTTGGAGCCTTCCTTACAGCGAATTCCTGGAAGAGAATCCTCCATCCTCCGCTTACCTGGACAGGTGCACGGTTTCTGCCCTACGGCAAAAGCTGGCTAGCCATACGGTGTCAGGGACGTATACCTTGAATTATTGCATTTCTCCAGATCCAGCTTGGCAGTTGCCTAATGATACCCTTTTTTCTGAATGACACAATCTTCGTATGAGTTGTCTTTGCCTTTCTATGATTTTCATTGTTTCTTAGATTTCATTTATACAACAACATTGTATGTAACATATGTCTTTTGTACCTTTTTCTTATTATAATACGTCTCAAATAAATGTTATCATAAAACAAAAAATCAACTATTATACAATATTACAGATTGAAACTGAGAGAACGAGACCTGACGTAGGTATAATATTTCTTTGGTTTATCATATTTGATTTTTTTCATTTTTAGATTACTGTCGGATAAAGTTATCCAGGAAATAACTGCATTTCTCTGCATCTAATATATATTTAGTATATATCTAGTGTATATATCTAATATTGATTACTAATAGATACACACACCCAGAGAAAGGTTTCTTCGATTCGAAAGAAATGTTTTTTTGCAATACGGTTAAAGCAAAAATGTCTTTGATTTAAACGTTATTTCTTTGATTTGAACATAATTTCTCTTTAAATCAAATAAATTTTATTTAATTTCAAAAAATAAGTTTAAATCGAAGAAAATTTTGCTTCAACCGTATAGCAAAGAAACATTTGAGTTGAAAAAACCTTTCTCTAGGTGCAGTAAAATAAGATAAATTGAGAATTAATTCAATAATAGAAAAATCGACTGTAATGGCCTGTAAATGATTTTTCATTGTTTTGATAATGTTTTATATTATACGAATGCAACATAACTTATAATTTATTATTACACCGAAAGAACAGTTTTGCTAAAATATCTAAAAATTTAGCCAGATATAGATCGGAAAAGTAATTTTTTTGGACCAATCAAAATGATTATGTAAGCTGCTTAAACTGATTGATAAAATGTTAAAACTTTTTGCAGCATTGTCATCAACGTTTAAGCGTTCTACATAATTATTTTGATGATCCAACAAAATTATTTTCAAATTTGTAAATAAATGTTTAAATATTTCATATTCTTCCCGTGTATATACATATGTAAGCTTTTTCAAAAAAATAAAAATAAATTTTAGAATAAGACACGGAAGGAAGACGATCAACGAAAGATGTTAGAAATCGTCACCCCTTAAGATGAAACGATGAAAAATGTCGGTCGGTTGAATGATAAACGATCGCAAGCTCATAACCAACCGAATGATACACTCAAGAACTCATTGTCCGACTGAAATTTTCGGATGATTCCCTTCCATTGTCAGCTGCGCGGCTTCGTATTGTTGTGACGGTGCCGTGTGATGAAATAACCGAAAAAATCTTTTGCGCTCTGAGAAAAGAAGGAAAGGATGGTTGCAAGTGAGCATCACATATATACACACGCATATATACAGATGCATATATACACCCATGCACAGAATTTCACCATGCGAGTCTGGAAAACTATACGATCAATTTGCGTGAATAGCTTACAAAGTCAGGCAATAATAGCTCAAAGTAGGTTTCCTCTATTTTAATCTTCAAATCGATTCGCTGAACTATGCCCTTTCTTTCATGCTAAAAGTAAAGCAAGGTAAATGAAAATGTTCGCAGCTAAGCCATGCGAGCCGATACCGAAATCCTTTTCAGCAAAAGGAAGAAATCAAGAAATCACAGATGGAATATAACATACGCAATCACGGTAAAATATAAAAACAAATCACAGTACAATATAAAAAAAAATCAAATTATTATATTAAATAAGAGTAATATAAAATTAATGACGAAAAAAAACAGTGACATAAAAAAAACGAATTTAATAAATTCAAAGAAATTGCGTATTTGTTCGCAATTCCGTGTCAGCCCTGCAGGAATCGTGAGAATACGTCGATAGGTCCATAAATAGATACCGTTAGACATCGTCTCGATTCACGTGGACATTACCAATCATCGCTCGCGCAGAACGACCGGCAACTGAACGCACATTCGGAAGTAGAAGGCGCGATCCTAGACCAGCGGCGCGTCCCGCTCGTATCCGACACCGTTCGCCCTCCTTCCTGCCGCGGTCGTCGTCATTGTTTCATTGTGTTATAAACGCATTGCGTGCGCTTAGTGCGTGGAGCGAGGGTGTATCGATTGCCCCGCCCCCTGCTGCGTAGCCATGACGACACACCCTATCCTATCTAACCCCTAGTCTAACCCCCGTACATTCTCTCTCTCTCTCTCTCTCTCTCTCTCTGCCCTCCCCCCCCCTCTCTCTCTCTCTCTCTCTCTCCATTTCAACCCCTCGCGCCGCGTCAACATGGGTTCTCCTCCTTTCTCTCCATCATCGGAGCTCGAAAAGCCCTGAGTCGCGTTCTCGAGAAGGAGAACGAGTTGACAGTGGACAAGGAAGATCCTGTTGTCGGCCCGACAAAACAAGCGACCTGTCACGACCTTCTCGCACATTGTGAAAACACGTCATCTTTCATACGATTATATGGATCATGTTTTCTCAAAGTGCCGTGTTTAGTTTCTTTAAAACTCTCTGCACCGCAGAAAGAATCCATTATTATTCATCTGAAATTTGCAGGCACAAAAGAGATTATATGTATTTTAAAGTTTCCATACGTGAGAAAGACATGTTGATTTAGAAAATATTATATAAAGATATTTTTGTATTGATTTTCTAGATTTTTGCTTTTCGTTGTACAATTATTATTAATGTTTACACTGTTACTATTAATAATGCATCGAAATAATCGCAATGCATTCGCATGTATATTCAAGATAGATTGAAAAGTTAACTATTTCTTTGGAAAATAACTTGAATTTAGCAGATGTGAATAATCGTTGCCAAATTTAACTCTAAAAAATCTCTAATAAAGAATATGCAATTATTGCCATATTTCTATATCGTCTCTTGGTATGAAATGCTGTCACTAAGCAAAAAATCAAACAAATTAATCGAACTATTCAAATAGTATTTTTAAAGTAGAACTATGTCCATCTCTACCAACGTAGAATACCATATAACAATAAAATATAGGTTAACTTTAATCTCAATTGAATTTACTTTTTATCTTTCTTTAGGTCTAAGAATTAGAAAAAGAAGAAGAGAAAATTAAACCGAAATTAAAGTTAATTTACATTGGTATAAATGGACATCAGACAGTTTAGAAACTAATGATTCGTTTGATTGATTTTATCGAGTCAGATATTAAGAATGCAAAAATATTCATTGCAAACAGAAAATAAATAACTTTTTTTGCGTTTCGTTAAATCTAAGCTCTAATAGAGCGAACAGTTTATTATATCTTATTTGTGAATAGTTTAAGCAATTTAAGGTTCAAATTTAAAACTACTGTATAATACGTACTGTGGCTATTCAAAATTAATATTAAGTAATCCAGAATATCAAATACATGCTTTAAATATGCGAAAGTTCTAAATTTAATAGTTAAATAATCTATACTTATAGATTTTATTATGTGTTGTATAATTTATAAATAAAAATAACGAAAATAAAAATTATAATGAACCAGCTTAGAGCGCAAAATTTTACCGACAAAAGAGAGGATTATGAGAATGGCGCGTCTTCCCCGGGAAAACAACAATTCCCGGAAAGTCATGGAGAGAGAGAGAGATTGAGAGACCGAGTTGAGAAATTTTTAGGGCCTAGGTAGATCCCAAGAGAATCTCTAAGCCCAGTTTGTGGGTCTCGGTCGAAAGCACAATACGTCTCATTATGTTATCCGCGCATCTCTCGACACAACCATTTATCATTCCTTCGCCCGTATACCAATATATCGATCTCCTTCTTACGTGCGTAAAACTCGAGCCCGTGTGGCGGCGGCGGCAGCCTATCCCGTAGTACATGGTTCTCGCACGAGTCTTTGTCTATGATGGAAGAGAGGCTCTCTCGCGCGTTGGAGGAACGTGAGAGAAACGAGATGAGGCCCGTAGAAATGGAAAATGATCATCTTGCCGATCGTGCGAACGATATCGAAGCGATTTACGGATAGCGGATCGCTATCCGGAGTCCGGAGTTCCGCCGCGTGGGCCGCGTCGTTCGTAATGGACCGTAGCTTTAAACAAACCCCATGTCCCAAGACTTGAAGAGCGATGTAAATTATTCACGAGAGGAGTTATCGCACGTGTGCACTTTACAGTGTGCAGTTACAAATAGTGTCTCAGCGTTCGTGCGATTATGTGTTGTGACAATATCTCTGTAATAAAAGGGCGAGAATCGCACGACGAGAGATTGATATGAAACACATCTTTCGAGTCGTTGTAGTAGAAATTTCATCAATTATTGTGATAATAAAGGAAAGTTTGGTGCTATGCGTCGCAGTTCGAAAACGAACTTAGACATTCCTAAATTAATGGTGATTGAATTTTAAGATACGAGGATTCGTGTTTATGTAAAATATATATAATTGGTACACGAATATTCCGCTTTACCGGTCCAGAGTACACGTCAACGATCAGGTAATGTCACTCGGCGAACGGAATGGGGAATAATTAGAGCTGACAGAGAGAAACGTACAGATAATTCGGTGCAATGTAATCCAGGCGACAGCAACGACGATCGAAACAGTCCGTTCGCGCCACTTATTATTCATGGAATCGCGCTCGCTAATGTGCCTGGTTGCTGCGTGTCCCCATACACGTGCACACGCACGCACGCATACAGACGCGCGCAGTGGTTAAGCTCGCTGCGCGCGGTTACACGCACGTGGGTGGTACACGGGTATGTGCGCAAATGAGCGCCAGTGGAAGATCGCTCGACGTCGGTTCACGAATATATGTATGGGAAAGAAAAATCATCCATCACGTTCGAGGCCATCCGGAGTTGGCAGTGGTGGACGGACGATGTTTTGGGCATCGTTTCTCTATGGACGCGCGCGTCATAAAATTGATGAGCGTCTTTGACTAATTTATTACGCTGAAAAAAACGTACTGAAATTCATAATGATCGGGGTGAGACTTACTATTTTTTTTTTTAGCCCCATCGACGCGCACGTTTTTACCTATCGTTCCCGAGCGCGGTTACAGGTCCGATTATAAATTTTATGAATGATCGTAGGGCTTATTTTTTTAGATTACTAATAACAATAACGGGCCGACAGTCTTTTATAAAAACGTGTAACTTGTTGGCTCGTGTACGTGAATAAATTTTTAACGAAAATGGAGGCTCAAGAGTCTCTCAGTTACGAGCAATTGAAAATTTAAGGATCTTTGAAAACATCAGAATAATAAAAGAACAACGCAACTTATTTCTCATCAAATTATTACAACCTTTGAGCTTTAATGTCAGTCGTTGAACAATATTAACAAAAATCTTAATCGTATTATCTAAAAAAAAGTCTTTAAATTGATTAGACAATTTGCAAACAATAACACACATCAAAAATTAAATTAATTATTTGTATATTATTTTATATAATTATTTTATATTATTTTAATTAATTATCTTTATATTTACATAATTTAATAACTAATTAAATTATTATACTAATATTGTAAAATTAATTCTCCCTCGAACTTTTTCGATAATACCTATACATGCAATAAGTTTTACAGTGATATTTTGCGCACAATGCTTAACTATCAGTTTCCAAATTCTTTTTTTCAATCTTAACAATAACGTTGTATGTGATTGTGTGTAAGTATTCTTCAAAATTTCAAAGTACAGCTAAAATGCAAGGTGGGAGTGCGGGTGTATGTTTACCAGAGATTTCATCTCTTTCCAACTACGGCGCTTAATTAATAAACTTGCGATCTTATCGAGCATAACAAGACACACATCCTCCCTTCTGCATTATGCCTGCTACTTCGTAGCTCGTGTCTTCTTCTCTTTCCCGTTACCTCGGCGTTCGCGACATTTTTCTCTTTTCTTCCCGAAGGGGAGGCGCGATTTTTGAATCGGGCAAACGCGAGTGCTCGCAAGCGTGAAAAATGATGCAATTTTCGCGGCACGCCTCCTATAGCGCGCCTGAATCTCGCGTATAAAGGTACCTATTAGGTATATCCACTTGGTCCCAGGGTGTACGAGGCATCACGTTGATCGTGCGCGAATCTACTGGGTGCTCCCGCAATTCGAAATGCCGCTAAATTTGTTCCGCCGCGCTTGAAATAAAACGAAAAACGTAGAAACTCGCTCGATATTGCTTTTTATCGAGATTTGTTCACGTCATATCGCGAACGTTTCGCTCCTAATGATCCATTTATATCGGCGTGTTACAGAAAAATCTACAAGGGCAAGTATGCTTTTTAGCATGGTACTTTTTTCACCAACAATAACGCTGATGCGTAAAAAGTGAAAAATATGAATAAAAAAACGATCAACCCTGAATTTTTTTAGACTCTTTCGCGACATATAAAGAACCGTGTGTTCTAAAATGTGTGTTCTATCCCGAATTTATCAAAGAATTGTTGAAGCGTGCTGTCTGCATATTCTACAATAATTACATAACATTATAATGTGTAATAATAATTTCATTTGTATTCAGACATTAAGGAAAACAATTTATATTTTCAATCTTGTTCGTAGCAGTGTAAAGAGATTCATTATACATATGTAGAAAATATAACAAATCACGTACTGTATGTAATATATGTATATACACAATGCAGGTATGTATACGCACCCACCGCAGGGTCCTCTGCCATATACTAACAGTGGGACTTTATGAAAGAGACAGATGGAGGTGAGGGCGCGTTCGAACATCTGCCGGTGATGTACCCCTTGATATCGATCAATTACATCGTCGCGCATACTGGTCGGTCGAACGATAAGACAATGTCTTCACACGTGGCCTTTACACATCAACCTCATACTTTTTAAATAATAGCATGCGATTCGTTATATTCGCATGATTAAGGAAAAAGGAAATATTCTTATTGCTCAATAATTTTGATAAAAATAATATCGCTCGAAAAATACACAAGTATATTCGAGACTTTTCAAAAATAATATTGTGGAATATGATAAAAAGTATACAAGGATGATAAAAATCTTAATATTCGGATAACGGAGATGATAAAATTTTATCTGCAAATAAATAACATGCTTCGTTGTTGAAATATCTTATGTTGATTATTGAATAAAGAATAAATATGTGAGATAAAGAACTAAAATCGAGTTTTTTTCCGGTAAAAAAAATTCCGGTTTTTCTTCGACGCTAAAGATAGACGATCTACGAGGCGAAGGATCGAGAAATCACATGGATCGCGAGAGGCTCCACCTAAGAGAGAATCGTACTCGTCGAGTAGGCTCCTCACCTCTTCTGCTATTGGTCGATATGTGGCCCGCCATTGTTTCATTCACGCCTGTTGCACGTTTCTCGTTTATATCGGTCTCTTCTAGCTTTTACATCATTTCATTTCTACGAAATACCGCAGTATTCAAATCCGAAAATACACTGGTGTTCAATTAACGAGGGAATCGGAGCGATCTCTTGCAGTGCAATCGCGTCAATGTGAAACTAAAGCATTTCCTTTGTCTATACTCGTCTTTTCCAATTGATCTGCATTTACGATTGCTTATATGTAACTGATAACATTATTTTATATCTAAACAAACTTTATTTTTATAATGTAATCAATATAATAAGATAATGAGTGATACATTTTATTCTGATATCTTTTAATTTAGATATATTATAGAATATTCACGTATTCTCAATAATATAATATTATAATATAAAAGATAAAGTAATTTTTAAATACATATATCACAAAATTATTCGAAAATATATATTGTATCTGAGAAAATAATAATTAATATATCGAATATAAACAAATAAAACAGTATGATTCATATAGACAGAATTATTATTATACAAATTTTCATTTTTAATTACAAATTTACTATGAAAAGATATTCCTCTATTTCTCAAAAATTGCGTAAGAAATCATCCAAATACGTAACTAGAAAACCGATGACACAAATATATAATATTTTACAATCTGCATAATATTGAAAATATATAAAGAAATTTAAAAAGAAATACGAACAGTTCTCAGGCGATTTCAGAGATGGAAAAACATATATTTATAAAAAAGAGGTTTTGAGAGAGAGAGAGAGAGAGAGTTAAAAAAGAAATCCCTCTTAATCTTACAAAAGCTAAATCGGTAAGAATAAAAGATGCCCTTTCCATCAGTTTTAAGGTTGTTCTCTGAAAAGAAATAATGTAGAGAGTCAAACGAAACTATTCAGGTAAACTGCTCGTGTATAATACATAAAAGACCAATACCATTTTAGTAACTGATATGTAAAATAAAGCAATCTTCTGCAAAAATACCAAGGGAATACAGCATCGTGCATATTTTGTGTTTTAATCAATTGTTCATAAAAGTACAAAAGTGAAATATAGGAATAATATACAATAATCCTTAGAGATTTTCTATATGCATATAAAGGATCATGACACACAGCAAAATTTAAGCAGAAAGCAAGAACCAACCTTTTGGATTTACTATGCCCGCTTACATTCCTCTACTGTGATTGACCGACGCACCTACTGCTTATATTTCTGATTTATGTTTTTTCTATGTACCTTTCTGTAGCCTTAAGGTTTTAACATAATGATCTAACAGAAGACAAACTAAGAAGTAAAAATTTATTTTTATTAAAATTTCATACTTTTACAATCTGAGGATAACCAGCTAACAAGTAGACTACATGATTTCATCTTTAAACAAATAATTTTTCATCATGATGTCATCTTTAAACAAATAATTTTTTTTGTGCGTAAAACATGAAAATATTTTTCCCTAGAAAGGTTCATTATTTATATATTATTAGTAATATCGCAAATTCAAATATTCTAACTGACCCGTTACTTTTATAAACTTTTCAAAATAGAGATTTTTTCACTTGCCACTATATAAAATTATTATAAAATAAAACCGGTACAGCTCACATTTGAATATATTTTCGTACGATTAATCCTGACAAATCGCCTGGGAAATCACCAAGGCTAAAATCATTCTATCGTGTCAAAAGAAATCAGCAGCTCTACAACGAATTGGCGACAAAGTCGCCGTCACGGATGTGAACATTCGGAAAAATCTATTAATCTGCATGAGCAAGAAACAACAATTTCTCAACGCCAAAAAAGAATTGGAAGGACGGAAAGCTCTGTAAGTCGGTAACCTAAAAAGGTTACAAGAAAAATTCCAAACGAATAGCTTTTACGGATGAGCGAGTCCGGCGAGCCGGCGTAAAGTATAAGACGTAGAAAATGTAGCGAATTCTCTAATCCTCTAAAAGGTTTTTTTGAATTATGATAAATGACGATTATTTAAGAAATTTTCTGAAAATCTGCGACGAACGATAAATCTCAAAGAAAAAAATATTTTAACGAAACATGTCAAACTTAACGAAGCATTTAGATAAGCGAACGGAATGCGAATATTTTTTCATATTAAACGTAAGAATTTTATTTCATGTTAGTGCAAACGTGAACAATTTTTATCTCGTGCTGTATTAAATCAGATAATACTTTTTATAATACTTTCTTTTTAATGAGAAACATGTACGATTATTACAATATTTATGATAACAAAATAATAATTATGACGTATCATATATTGATATTTATATTATCATTATACAAGTTAATGCATTCGTAACATTCGATAGAAGAGAGAACTAAATATCATGTTTCACACAATGTATAATTACACAACAAAGTAATATTACAGAAAAATATACGTAATTAAAATACCTATTTCAAAGTAAGAGAAGCCTTATAATAGTTTCAACAGTAATCATACGAACAAATGTATTCGTTTGGCGTTCGACAAATGTATATCTCCCGAAGTAAAAAAGAACGAGGCTAACAGGTTTTTGCATCATGTCTGAAACAGCGGTAGATAGATGCCCTTTTGCGGCCCTTTGCGTTTATACTGACTCAACTGAAATTATAATAGTCAATATACTCATGATCTATAATTCTTAAATGGTGTCAATAAACTCATCAAAATTATTCCAATCATATTGTTCTTCAAAATTATTTAACTCAAAGAACCAAATGGATAAGTAGATTATTTCAATACAGATCAATGTCCAGCATGGAGAAAAATAAATTTCCCCCTAATTTAAATTCCTTTATACAAACGATTTGGGTGTAAAATCACGACTTTAAAATAAAAGAAAAATAAGCAGCTCGCTTACAATTTTGTCCGAGAGCAAGCTCACCTGTCATCGGACAAACAATGGAAGACAACCGAAACGAGAGAATGAGATGGTGCAAGATGGTCGCGAGGAGAAAAAGAGACAGCGTGTAAATAAGTGTAAAAAGGGGCAAGAAGAGAGGGGAAAACGGGATGATCGGGGGTCCACGAGAGATGGGGTTCCCTCCCCAACCTAGTGGCATCCTCTACCTCCGTCGCGAGACTATAATTTGGTCCTTGGAGTTGCCACGCCCACGCATATACATCACCCTACTATCGAGATCTCGTGAGTCAGATAAGGCTTGTCACTTTGTCGGCGTACGTATACATACGTGCACGCACACACGCGTGCGGAACGCGCGGAATAGTGGAGATGAGAATCCGGATAACAACTTTGACCGGGAAAGTAGGAGAACCTGCGGACGAGGCTGCAGCCGCAGTTGATTCGAGTCAACTACACCATGTCGGGTTGAAATCGAATTCCATATTGGTACTGGTACTCGCTCGCGCGCATTCACACGCACACGTACACTGTCCTTCCTCTATATTGTACGCGTAATTAAAGGCGACTCTTCGTCGCGAGGGATAAGATGGGATAGGATAAATGCAGACCAGAAGTTACAAGATACAGTTATGGATATTTATGAAACAATACAGAGTCTACGATTACAATCTAAAACACCATAGTATTGTATATATATTCTAGAATTTATATTTAATTTAATTTAATTTGTAACAGATTTTTTTCATGGGAAAAGATTTTGATCGAAAGAAATCTTATAGTCAAACGATTGAACTAGAAGATATTCGTCAGCTATGTTATCGCCAAAAATTGATTGGAAAGAAATAACACGAATGCGTAATCGGATCCTTAATTATGATCATTTCAAACCTTCTTTCGGGAATTTCGTATATCAGTGTCGTGACAAGGAATCTCGGCGCTTTTGACACGCGTTACATCCGTATAGCGGAATATCAACCTGTCAGGGATGTTGCAGGGTGTGAAACCCTGAGTGAGTAGGTATATACGCGTATATACAACGCATAATATACCAGGTGACCCTCCTCAAACCGAACCACGCCTAGTTAGCCACCATTGTGCACTCTGAGAGTTTATGAACTGGAAACGAATAATCGCGCTCTTGACAACTTGATCGTTATGCGACTCTGGTAAATCCTACCTTCTTCGAGGAAAGTTTATCTCTTTCGGAGGCTGTGCTTGTAATATATTCTACCCAAGCTATCTTGTATGAATGTAAATATACTGTAATTGATTACT
>NW_017306059.1:1817917-1826178 GCF_001594115.1 Trachymyrmex septentrionalis | reverse complement strand
ATATATGTATATACACATTAATAATAATTCATATATACACATAAATTATACATTATTCGTTTTAAGAATATTCGTTTTAAGAGTAAACTTTTCCAATAAAAATTGAACAAAAAGTAAGCCTTTAACAGACTAATCCCTAAAGGATTTTGTTCTCCACTCAATATTTACAGTAGCATAAAAATAACTATGTAAAGAGCGCGATTGGCATTCATACTCGTAGCATTGAAAGGCGATCATTATTTCTCCAACTGGTTACTCGATCTTATTTATGACGTTTCGCGATTTAATAATGCCATTGAATCTCCTGAATTATACACGATGTAATCCTACGTGTCAGGCGCCGCGATCAAATGAGAAAAGTTGTGCTGACCCACCGCAATTTTAATCCGTCGTCGAGTCACGTGCTGTCAAAGTCCCTCCATCGCCCCACCCTATCAGCGGTTGCGCGTGGAAGATCAACGTATTATCTTGTGCTAACAACGCGCGATAGCTTTTTACTCGTGCGTTATTCGCCACGTTCTGCAAACGTGAATTTCTCATATATATATATACGAGTGGCAAAAAGAGAAAGAGAGTGTCCTAAGTAAATAAAATCGCGCAAATCCTGCATCCCTCGTGCAAACGCATCGGGGGCTAAACTGCTCGTTTGCGTCGTCATATTTAATTTCAAAAGTTATCCCGGCACACGTGTGCCGTTGATCTCACTCACGTCGTAACATACATTAATATTGCAAGTTCGATCCCCGAAAGAAAAAAAAATGAAAAGAAAATTCGATTCTAACGTCAATATTCAGCATTAGATATTTTTTGAAATTATCACCGCGTTGAAGCAGCGGAATAATAAATGAAATGTGATGTAAATATATACCGGTGCGACCATTTAATTGCGGAAAAGTACTTACGTGGGCAGTTTAATAAGTGAGTGACTTTTTAAAAGAAGATTATAGGCGATATTCGTAGTTCGTTTTTATTTTAAGATCATCTTAAGCAGTGTCTTAAGTGTATTAGTCTCTGCTAATACTGCTCTGATTGTAAATCCGGATCTACAGTAAGTGTTTTAAGCCTTAAGCCATAGGAAAATGACCAATTACAATCGAATGCAAAGAGAATAATTGATTATGATTCGTCCATTCCTTATGGCTTAAAAATCTATTGTAGATCCAGGCTAAGTCTATTAGTCTCTGCTAACACTCTGCTCTCTGAGTTTATGATATCTTAAGACTGTACTTAAAGTTCTAAATATAAAATCCGACCATGAATATCACTATGTTAAAAACACGATATGTGAAAAGCTTCTGCCATGACTTTATTCAGAAACTTCATTTACGTAATCTTCTAATATTACGAAATTCTAGTTTGACAAGATTCCACGGCACTTGCATATAAGTTTCGCTACGCGGATATAATTTTAAAAATATTTTAAAATCCAGTATCTCTTTTAGTACAATATGCATAATATAAATTAGTATATAAATCTAATTAAATAATAAATATTAATAATAAATCTTAAATGTTAGTAATATTTTAAGATTCAGAGCACCTTTAGAGCTCAGTATATTATATCCATAATATGATTATAAATTATGTTAGTAAGTATAAGTACACGCCGTCACGCATATTTTTATTTCAAGACTTATGGAAGAATCTACAATCTCAAGATTTACAAGTGAAGCGGTCTCGAAGATTTAGCTTACAAGTGAAAAATCGGCGTGTGGGAAAACATATTTTGCGTTCTGTATCGCGCGTAATTCAACCGTGAGTAAACATGCGGTCTTTCCTAAAATCGTTCGTTCGGCAGAGAATCGTCGGACGTCGTTAAGTTCCTTTGACCTATGTTTGCGCTCGATCCCCCCCTGCCGAGAGGAAAAATAAAACGAGAAAACGGAGCGATAAATAACGACGCTAAGTATCTAGGTGCGTTCGTGTAGTTACCTTCGCGCAATTATTATTCGCCCGCTGGGGCGAGACGAGAACGAGCGCGGGCGTTGTAAAACGCGCGCAAAGACGATCTCATACCTCCTTGTCCACTCGACTGTCCTTGTTGCTCGAAGAATGCAATGCGGTGTTTTTCCAACGAGAAGACGGTCAAAGGATAAAGTTCGTTTTCGTATCCCAAACTATAACACAATCGTGTCGAAGGTGAAGCGGTACGGGTATGCCTGAAAGGTTCCTACCCATTAAACACGAATCTGCCGAGCAGCAAACTCGGCACGAGAGGATCATGTTTCAAATCGTTTCTACATTTCAGAAAATCATAATCCGAGGTAGGCATAAATACCTAAGTTAGGTATATCTGACGCCAATTAAATGCTTTGTCGCACCGCACCGCAGAGAATTTCAATAATAATAGATTGTCGAAGCGCATCAAAGATTTTTGGTTGAACGGAACTGACCGATCGAGCGATAATTTTTAACAGTCTTACGCGACAAATCTGTATAAAGTGACGCCATTCGTGAAACGTCAAATAACTACGGACTCCGTCCGTCACGTAATACGTCTCTGACGATTGCAAAGTGAAATCCGACGAAGGGGCACAATTGAACGATGAAGCCACTCGACCCACTTTCTTAAATAAGATCATTCGTTCTCCTTGATGCTCGCAATATTTTAAATTGGACAGTGCTCGAGCGAACGCATCGTATATGTCGATGTAATATCGGATGCTGCTGCTTTTTGCTACAAAATAATCGACTGAGACCATAAGGTAATTTTATGGCTAGCACATTTTTTTCTGAGATTTGACGGCCAGCTATTATTTATCGCAATTTCTTAACTGTCATCGTTAAATATTCACCACCAATTTCTGTTGGGAAGAGAACTCGCTGCGAATCTCTCAAATCTATATTCTGACCGTTTATGAAAAATTGCTTATTCAAAATTTGTTTACTAATTTTCTGCAGCAATAAAAAAAAATAAACGTCAAAATTCGTTAGAGTATCTGTGATTAACAAAACTAACTGGCATAGTAATAAAAATGAAATAATTAATAATATATTCGATATATAATGCAGGAATATATACGCTGCATTCGCTCGAAATAACGTTCGTTGTAATGATAAAGCGATGCATCGAAAACACATGTTGTATAATCAATTATCGACACGTCCGAGGAGAACTAAAGTCTTTAAATAATTCATCCGAGACTTCGAGAATGAATCGAAGGCCGCTTGGGATCAGATGCAAATCAGATTCATTAGCGTTAAGCCGGACCGGGGGCGGATGGTAGAGTCGCCTGTACAACCCCTCAACGTAAACACTGCCAACGGCACTGCGTCAACCTCCGCTCCGTGAAGGGTTGTTATTGCGCGGTTATATCAACCCCTATTGGCATTCATCTCTTTCACGAAGTACATTTGCACTTTGTGCAAATGCTTCTTGCATTTTTTGGTTTACTCATGCGGAAATATTTGAAAATTGTTCTCATTCCACAGAGATTAAGTAAGAATTCATTTTTGCATTCAGTACATTATCATAAAAATAATTACTAGAAAAATTATAAATATTACATTATACAATAAATGTATGCATAATGTAAACAGTTAATTATTAAAAATTTTCTATTGATATATATTGAGGTTCAAAATGAAAAAAATAATTTGTTATTTCAAATGTATGTTAAAATTATATTATGAATTGTTATGCCATTTATTTAGAACAAATATAAATTATATCATTATATTTAGAGTAAACAATAACTCTTAATGAAGAAATAATGAAGGAATGAGATAGAATGGAGAATCGATTGTTATATTACTATAACTAGTGTATCTCGTATTATATATTCTCGATTCATATTTGCTCCATTCTGTATGTAGTCAGAGAGAAAAGCGTTAATTTATAGAAGTTGCATTCAATAACTTCAAACAATGATTCAAATACCTTTACATAAAGTTCACGTAAGAGACATAAAGCAAAAAAGAGTAATAAATATCAGTAAATAACAGTATGAAAAATAGCACGTTACATACAATGGATAGTCATGTCTGGTATAAAATATGCGTAAGCGGCACGAAGCGATTAGTCTCCAGTAAGAGACTAATCGCAAGTTCTTTCGAAATATCAGTTCTAAATAAGCTCTTGCTCTTTAAACGATAAAAATAAAATGTACCTATATATCTACACATTTCAAAAGTAAGTGATATTTTATGAACGTTATGCGAATTGCACCTGTCTCTTTCGCGTTCAAAGGTGTTTCTCATTTCAGATTTTTACTATTGCGAAGAAGATACGTATTTCTAGGTTCATTGAAGGGGCATAGATAATCGTGGCATAAAACCTCAAAAGCCACATCGGTATTGTCAAGATCAAATCGGAATCAATGATCGCGCGTAAATACTTCTGGATTGGGATCAAGTTCGGTACTTTTCCCTGGGGCGGGCCACGGGAGCACGAAGATATACCCTCGAGATTACAAGGATTACGCGGAGATTGAATCACTTCCCAGCCACCCCGCACGAATGCCTAAATGTGTCTCCGGCAAGCTGTCCCTTAATCATTGTGTCTTTACCAGAGGTCGTTATCGCGCTTCCGATCCGAAGTTATACGTGTCCCGAATTGCATATCATCAGAAAGCGCTCGTTACCACGCGCCAGACCGGTTATTATTCGTGCATTATAAACTTTTCTCGATTCAATAAAAATAAGTTTCTCTTATGTATTTTTAATCGTTTTAATGCTAATTTATCTCAAAGGATTTATGACAATGACATCAAAATGCACAAAATATCCGTAATTAACTACATTTAGGTCGGTATTCACAGTCGATTCTTATATACAAGATAAAATGCAGTCTTAAGATGTCATGAATTAATCAGAATATTAGCATCTTAAGACATTACTTAAGACAGTCTTAAAATAAGAACGGACTATGAATCCCGCTCTTAGACTTCTTTCTTTTAACATCTACCGAATTTATAATTTCATTCTAATTATTCCTACAACATGAGAGAATTTACATTCGGCGCAACAACAATATTAGCAGCATTCTCTTCCACAAAAGAAAAAAATGTAGCCAAAAATCGTAGTATATCCGTGAAGGTAGAGCAATCGCTAGAAATAAAAAGAGATTCAAGAGAAGGCGAGTGGCCAAAGTTTTTCCCCTTTACACCCCCATCGACGAACGATCGCGTCAATTATGTGAAACGCGCGTAATGAAAGCGCCGTCGTGAAAACCAGTTGAAAACAAACTCTGAAAGGATCTTGGCAACCCCTAATCAAGTCCCGTTTAATAAAACCGGGTCCGTGGATCCCCGAGTCTTGCACCCCCAGTGTCGTGGAAGGAGGGGAGGGGAAAGGAGGTGGCAGGCTCGGCTAATCTGACTTTGATTAAACTTTTAGCGACACCGAAAAGGGTGCCGAGCCGATAGAAACGCGTGTGCGGGGCGGCCGGCGTGTAAGTCGATTTTTATTACGTTCCGTCGCATACATTACGCGCGACGTACAGTTAATGGGTTTATCGACGCCGCGGGATTACGACAATAAAGTTTTCCGATGCGCCGAAAACCACATCCCTCGATCCGTCACGTTCATCATCGGTCTTTCGCCGCGTTTGTTTATGCATTAACGAATCTCTCTCTCTTCGCGTTTAATATTTAATAATATACACATCGAGGCGAAACGTTCTTTATAATTGTCGTTTGCAAAAAATTATTTATTGCCAGTCGACGTTCAAATTTTAATAACATAAAGGCTGCAGTATATACTTCTGTACAACGCGTTGGGATCTGAGCACAAAAATTGTCGTAACACTTACTTTAACTTAATGGCTTAATTCTAAACAGAATAGTAAACGTGTTCTCATAAAACTTGTAAGAACTTATGACTAATATTTTATAATTTTATGCGTATCGTAAGACGTACGATTATTCGTAAATATCCATGATTTCTTGTAAATTTTATGACTAATAAGAAGCTGTCTATAAAAATATTGTATAAAAGTATAAGCACTTGAAAATTCTTACAAGTCTTACAGGAATATGTTACGAGCCTTACGATTCTGCTTAGAATTTAGGCACAAGTGTCGTGTCTCCAAGAGACAGCAATAAAGTCATACGCCAAAGCTTGTGCGTTACTTACATCTACAACTTAAGTCTCTAAGTAAGAGTTACAATTTTTGTGCTCAGACCCCAAGTCCCGAAATACAATAGATATAGTAAGTCTTAAGGAATCAATCAATTAGCTCGGATCTACAACAGGTGTTTTAAGTCTTAAGCCGTAAGAAATTAATCAATTACAATCGAATGCGGAGAGAATAATTGATTGCGGTACGTCCATTTCTTATGGCTTAAAGCTTAAAAATCTATTATAGATCTCCGAGCTTACAGTCGAATGTGAGAAGAATACTTGACTATGATTGGTCAATTTCTTAAGATTTAAGGCTTAGCCTGGATCTACAATGGGCTTTTAAGCTTTAAGTCATAAGAAATGGACGAATCATAGTGAATTATTCGCCTGCCATTCAACCGTAATTAATCAATTTCTTACGGTTTAAGGCTTAAAACATTTATTGTAGATCCAGACTTAAGTCTATTCTACAATGTGCTCTTTGTTTCCTGTTTCTTGCTTTTTACCTCTTACTTTTTTTCCCCCTTTATAACCGTTTTATCGACAATTGCACTTTTTGCTCCGTGTTTCCTGTTTCTTCCTGAAGTTCGTTAACTTTTCGGGCAACATAAAATAAAAAATCGGATAAGAAGCAAAAAGACAAGATATAAAAAAATAACAAAAAGCAGAAAACGGAAAATAAAAAGCACATTGTAGAATAGGCTTTAAGGATTAACACCTACAGTGTTTCGGAGCTAACGCATAAGAGAATCAATCAATTAGAATCCTTTATTTGAAAAAGAAAGACTCTGATTGGTTAATTCTCTTATGGACTTTCTACCTATTATCTAAGTTTTAAATTTTAATCATAAATAGAAAGAAAAGATTCTAAATGCACAAAATATAAAAGCGGCTCATTAAATACTTCCTATATTAAATTGAAACAGTTACATCGTTATTGAGTTACATCGTCCATTATAAATGTAATCATAACATATTGTTAATTCGTATTTTGCATCAATCCTTTCTCTTTACGCGATCAATTAAACACAGCATTCTAATTTATACGAGGGTAAGCATTACTACGCCATTATCAATGTCGTCATTTTCTAAACACGTGGAAAGTATCACTCACTAAAGTAAATACGCGTTGTTATCCAGCACCTGCTTCTACGAGAACGGTGCCTCGAACCGGCTATAACTGTTGTTATAATTTTCGAAGATAATTGCACGATTTGAAACACTATTAAACGCGATGATGCTATTCAAACAAACGTGAATACATCGCGTCGTAGTGAGAGAATCACAATGAAGCAAACGACCGGTAACGCTCTCTACAGTTACAACGGCAAAACTGAAACTGACTGAAATTAGTCGATAACGCGATGTGCAGTATTACCGACGACGATATTGAAACTGCAGGTGATAAACACTACTGTCGGTAAAGTCGGAACAATTCGATCTCGAGTGAGGATCAAGGATTTGCTCCGCGAAATTGAAACAAGCGAATTCACTATATATTTCAGCAAAGTGATGATATTCGAGCCACTTGGCTTATCGCATTAAAGTATACTGATTACAATAATAAATGATAAATTGCTCACTTTGTTTCGCTCGGCATCTTCTCCTTTTTCTCCTTTTCCTGCTGCTTCTTTTTTCTCGGCTGCTCCTTTTTCCTCGGCTGCTCCTTTTTCCTCGGCTGCTTCTCCTGTTGCTCCTTTACTGTTCTTTCATGGCATTCGCACAATAATCACTCACCAAATCACAATTTTAGATTAACACGAACACGATAACCGAACGCTACGTACAAGTTTCTACGTGACAAAAGAATGACGCGGAGCGCGATCGCGTTGAGCTACGACCCTCTCGTGAATGTTGCAAATTATCTTTGCATACGGACTTAGATAAGAAGTTTTAGCAAACGCCGTTTATGTTATGCGATTGACAAAGGTATTAAGTCGTATTGAAACGCGAAATTATGATGATACTTACTATTGGAACGCGTTACGATGCTGTCCGACGCGGAGTCAATTCGTTCCGTGATTGCGGCGAGCGAAAGATTCAAAAGCAGTATTGCCAACTTCGCCCCGGTACAGTAAAATTCGGTCGCTCCGATTAATAAAATTGAGACGGTTAATAAAATAATTATTCAAAAAAATACACTCGAAATTTTATAGTATTGCATGTATAATACACATTAAACGTGTAAAATGTGAAGA
>NW_017306059.1:1814227-1817876 GCF_001594115.1 Trachymyrmex septentrionalis | reverse complement strand
ACATATAAATGATAAAAAATTTAAAATACAAATATTTGATTCGAAATAATTTTTCTATTATTTCCAATATATTTTCACGACAAGGTTAAAATATAATAGTATTTTTCCATAAGGTATCACAATAAAGTTATGGTGATGTGCAAATATCCGCTTTATAACAAGTATGATATTATTATGATTTACCATTATGAAACTATGATAAAAATTACACGTCGCTATGACATTGCTATGACATGTACAGATTAAAATAATAATGTAATATCACTGTGATCTTTCTTATAATCTCACAGTAAATGTATATTTGATTATTATCATGATGTAAACGTAACTTCTTTTGCTATAAAAGAAATCACGCGCAAAATGCGAAATATATAATTCCACACATATCCAAGCATTGTCAAATAAATACTTATCATCTCCATAACATCGCAATAAAGCAGTATAAACATGCGATTCTTATCTTTTCCGTTCCAACAAACAGACCATGTAAAATATCAATAAGTTGCTGTCGCGATTCAAACGCGATAATCCGTCCTTACATGCGTTAATTAAATACAGGTCGACAAACGTCAATTGTCGTAATCGTGATAAAGGGATGATTGGTTCGGTGTCTCCTCGCGTTTGTCATAATCGCATTTCGCGACGACACGTGAAGCATTTCAACCACCTGTCTTCTCGAATCTTGCTATGCTAATGATAGCATGGTGATTTCGCATACACACCCAAGAAACACACAAAAATAAACAAAAAATCAAAATGACATCAATTGACTTTATTTTGATGCTTAAGGTCAATAAATAGTTAAATTTTGTAATAAAAAATCGTTATTTTGACGTCATTTTGATTTATTTTTTATTTAATGTGTTCCTTAGACACAATAATGGCCTGCATTCAACAAAGAGAATCGATCAATGAGTGCTCAAGCCAAAAACACATAGAAAAATGTAGTTAAGTACGGTAAAAGTAAGGTAGAGAGAATAAGCAATAAGTGAAATGGCCAATTACAACAGAGAACGTATTGCAATAACCATACATCTTACTTCCTTATGTTCTTCTGTGTGGCTTAAGGGCCACATACACACTTTCCGGAACTGAACCATACGATGTGCCATATATAGCATTAAAGAGCTGGAAATTTTTGACACTTCTTGACTTTAGTGATTCTTTAATGATTTAGTCCTGTAATAGGTCCAGAGAGATAAGAAAAATCATATTAACCCTTCTGACATTCCTTTTTTTTTTTATCGCTTTTTGACTGGGTGGCTCACCCAAAGCAATGTTTAAACAACCGACATTTTTCTTCAAATTATGGATCAATTTCAAGATCTGTAGAATACATTCAAATAAGTTTTAATGGAGATTTCATTGTTGAAAAAATTCTTGAGTTCAATGAATAGAAAAAAACCGAGTAAAATCTTTGAAAAAATTGTCACTTTTGAAAAATGTAATATTAAAAGTTAAAAATTTACAGAATTGTTGTTCAGCTATGATACTTAAAAAAAAATTAGTTTGTAAGTTGATTTTGGATAAAGAGTATTTATTTTGCATATTGAATGTAGGCTATTTTGGGAATTAAAAAAACAAAAATTTTTGTATAAACGTTGTATTTTTCTTCTACAAAATACAAAAGAAAATTGAGTTTCAGAGAGTTAAAATAATTTTGTGGATGGTTTACACGAAGGGTTAAAGAACGTACTTGACCAGTTCTTTTTCTAAACATTACCAATGAATGCCAGCTATTGTGTTATCGCCAAATATTCAAAATGAATAATACAAAAATATAGTTATAAAATAATTGTATATCGTACAATTATCTCTTATATTTTCACATTAATCATTTGATAAACGTTTTCTTTCTCTTTTTCCTTGAGAAAAGAAAATTCGACGATTTCTCATGCACATTTATCTCATTTTCTTCTTTTTTACGGAAAGGAAAAACGCAAGTTAAAGTGTGAGGGGTGACTGAGAGAGAAACGCGACAGGATCATTGAATCACTTTATTGTCACACGCCATCTCTGGCATCGGGGGTATCTTTTATCAGATATATGATATTGGATACAGTCACTAACGCTTTATACTTAATCGTCTCGTGATCTCCTGCCGTGAACTCCGTGAGTGAGGTGATTAGCTCTTTACAACACGTCCTCTCTCCCGGGAGGGAGATACACTATTAATTTAAAGAAACGAAAAAATGAAACGTTCGCATTGTACGACGTACGGTATTATTTCGTATTTCTGACTTTCGCGCGACACTTTTTTGAAAACAAGAACGAAGAAGAACAAAGTTTGGAATTCACGGAGTTCTCAGCTGAAGTTCTGCGAAACGTCGTCTAAACGTACTGCTTAAATTCTTTCGTTCTTTCGTAATTTACGTGTTTTCATTTCTGTTTTTGTTTAACGAAAAATTATTTCTCGTAACGCCCGCTCTCTTCCGCTCCCTTGTACCTACATTCTCTTCCCTCCCCCCCTCTTTCTCCCTTCAAATTTCTCTCTCTCATACACACACTCATTTACTCTTTCTCTCTCTCTCTCTCTCTCTCTCTCTCACACACGCGCACGCACGCACGCACGCACGCACACACACACGCACACGCACACACACACACGCACACGCACACACACACGCACACACGCGCGCGCGCGCGCGCGCGTACTCTTCTTTTCTTTCTCATTTTCATTTTCACTTACTTTCTTCCTTTTGTTCTAAGTTTTTTCTTTCGCCTCCTCTCTTATTCTTTATAGAAATAAATTCGGACGTGTTCATTATCAATAAATTAGAAATGAGTCTCACCCGTCGTGGAGTTGTCTCGAGCGACGAGCATGACATCGGACAATAATTCCCTTTCCCTTTCATTTTTCGTTTAATATTAAGATTATAAAACTGCTCGCGTTCTTACGACCGACTCGTAACTCGCTTTAGAAAATATCGGACAAGATGCTCGAAAAATTTTTACTGCTTTGAAAGTCATGCGTTTGGAAAAGAAAAAAAGCACAGAAAGGTCTAATTAGAACATTCAACATTTAACATTTTGCTGTTCGTAATATCGTCGAAATCGATTGTGAAAATAATCGATCGATGGTGATATGCGTATCTAATCACTTCTAGTTCTCGGTGCATTCGGATATATACGAGTCGCTCGTGAGCTTACGATACAAGATTACAAGATCGCCTGTAAGCTACGCTGGACTTCTTCCTATGAGAATAATGGTTAATTCACTTTATACAGCTCGTTATACATATCTTGTATGATCTCCCTTCTCTCTCTCTCTCTCTCTCTCTCTCTCTCTCTCTCTCTCTCATTTTATTTTCCTCATTATTCGTCTCATACATTCGATACATTTATACGCGCAAACACACACACACATAAAACACACATGCGCACGCACACTCTATTATAGTTGTAAATCTAAATTGGCTCTCTAAATTTGACAAAAGTGGTACCCCTTGGTTCTCAGCATTTTCATCCGCTTAACATTCCTTCTTTGTTACCTTTTATTAGACATCTTTTTTTTTGCTCGATTATTCGCCCTCATTTTCACATTAGCTTTCACTATTCGAATCAATAATAGTTTTCGGGGTTTTACCTCGATCTCTTTCATTGAGTTAATTAATAATATATAGGTACAAAGTCGGATAATAATTTATAT